>NW_016910993.1:465983-513722 GCF_001483705.2 Eufriesea mexicana
ATATATGTATTTTTTTATATTATTATTTTAACATTATACAACTTTACCAACTTTATCAAACCTTCAAAGACTTCAAAGATTCCATTGATGATTGACGTTTTCATGATGAATCAATATTAATTCCAAGCTTCCTATATTTTCTAAATATACAATTAATTTTCGAAATTAGTTAACAATATTTTTTACCTAGCACAGAGTAGATAAATTTCGAAATATTTTGTTAGATGCAGTCAGATATCACGAAGATTCATATAATGCACAGACATGGTTAATATGAATTTTGTCCAAATGATCTACATGTTTTCAGTACCTGTAAAAATAAAAAGTCTGAAGAAATTATTTATTTTGGCTAATTTGATAATTCTAATGTTAATTTTACCAGAGTGTGCTATTATGAAAGCGAGAAGGACGTTATTTCTTATACGAAAATAGAACAAAAATGTTAAGTTTGAGACTGTTTTCGAGATAATCAATTCTGAGAGTATTATTGTCGGCGCGAGATCAAAGACAATGAATTTGTATGGATGCGAAACTTTATAGTCCGACAATCTGCCGACTCGAATCGTCAGACCTAGAAAAGTTGGACGATTGTATGTGAACAGCAAGTTGACTGGGAGGATACAATGTCTCCAGTGTCAGTATTTCAGTGTGTATGAGGCATAGAAGATTTTCTTGACAGTTCCTTCTTTTTATTATTTTTTTATTTATTTAAAAAATTAACAGTAAAGTTAGTAGCGATGATTAGATTTTCTGATAAATATTTAACTCAATTAGGAATTTAATACTATATTTTACATGCTTTCGAGAAGTTAGAGTAGTACTTACAATTGTTAGATCAATTTTATATTTACAACGACATGTTTTCTTAATTTCTTTTTTTTTTTTTTTTTTTTGGGAATTAATATTACATATAACACATTTTACTATGTTAATCAATGATTAACTAACTATCTATAACTTTTTGGTATCTCACAGGTAAATGTTTTATTCCATTTGTATGGTGGGGTCAAGGGTCAATGAATCATACGTATGACCCAAATACGAACGAACTTGTGGTCCAACTTGATATTTTATGACATAGTAACACCGATATTTTTTGATTATTATTATTGATCAATTATATTTTATATAATTTATATATTTTATTTAATTTTATTATTATGAATTCGATTATTCCCTCGAATTCGTTTCAATCAGATTATAAATTTTTGTTGAACAGATATATTAATTATTATTGCAATATATTCTATTTATATGTATTTAATTTAGAAAATTACAATTATTTATTTGTGTTAATAATAATTTTTAAATTAATAAAAAAAAAATTTATTTTTATTTTGTTTTTTCAAATTATATTCTTATTCAAGTTCATTAACTTTATTTAAAGATTAAATAATCTCAAAATTTATTTAATTTAAAGGGAAAATAATAATAAAAAAAATAAGAAATTGTAAAAAGAATATTTAAATGAGTATAAGGAAGCTCAATAATTTGATTACCTAATCATGTTAGTAAAAAAGGTGATTAATAAATAGTGATTAATAAATAAAAATTAATAAATAAAAAGAGATCAATAATATAATTTAAATTTTTTAAAATTTGAATTATTTAAAAAACGTAAAAGAAATAAAATTATAATTGAAGATATTAAACCATAAATAATAATAATATCGATAGTAATTAATCGATGGTACTTGGTATCAATATATCGAAGCCTTCCGCTTTTTTAAATTTTTTATTGCCCTTAGCAACATATAATAACAATTCTACCCCATTCAGTGTGTATTGTCAGATTTCAATCTTGGTATTATGAAAGTGAATTAAAATAAGACTTTCTTTTTGATTTATTTTGTTTGGTCGGCTAATTGTAAGTAAAACATCGTGTTTAAAAGTAATTATTAACCCCTTGCATTACGATTTAATTATGAAAAATTATGCATCGAAGTGGTATTTAATTATAATTAGTCACTATATATCTATTCTATCCACGATAAAATTGGATAAAGATTTTGGAAGTTCTTCGAATTTTATGCATGTCAAGACGCGTGAAATATAATTATGTGATCAGTATATCTTCTTATAATCATGTGATTTGGCATGAAGAATTCGTAACGAGTTAGACTCGTCATCGTAGTGCAAAGGGTTAATATAAACGAGAGAAACCTATGTTTGTCTGAATCTGGCAGTAACGAAACATGTAAATGTTTCTTTAGATATACGTGAATGAAAAAATCTTATGATTTATAATTTAAAGTACCAACAATAGTCTTTCAACTTTCTCGAGGATACATTTTTTAAGCTTGAAAGAAACGATTCAATCTTTTATTTGATTACGTGTTTCAGCGAAGACAAATTCATAGCGGTTAGACGTGGGACAAAAGGATGTAAGGGATTAAAAATTCACTAGGAAAGAAATTATGTCACACTTAGGTATGTGGCCATTGTAATCAATTGTGTATGGTGTTTGTGTAATTCTATGTTTGTGTAATTGTGTACTTGTATATATGTGTATCAGTATTGTTGGAATATTCGTAAGAAAAAGAGAACCTGTTGTTGTATTAGAATTAAAATGTTGTGAATTTTCCTGTAGAGATATTAGAACATTTATTTATAATTTATGAATGGCAATTAGTTTGTAATTTGTTGGTATTATGTATTTTGTGTTTTGTAATTTAATTACATGTGATAAGTTAATAATTGATAGCATAATATTTAGTGATGATTATTGTTAATCCTAAGGTATCTTGAAAAATTATCGTTTTACATAAAGTTACATTTATATAGTTGTGTTTACATTCATAAAATTATAAAATGTTAGTTGTTATAGTAATATTAATTTTTAAAACAGTTTGATATTGTAACATATTGTACTCGTTTGAATATACTTTTTACATTTTCAAATAAAAACATATTAATAGTAGTGACAAGGAAAATGAACAATTAATTAGGAAAAAATAACCAATATTCTTTGCATGGAAAACAAAAAGATTGAGAAAATGAAATTTTTCTATGAAATTTAAATTTGATGACTTCGTTACCATTCTTTGAATTATATCGATATTAAATTTTGTCAAGGTTGAAGAAGAAATTTGCTATAATAAAATGCATACAGAATGTTGTTAACAAAATATACGATAGAGATCTTAGAATCTCTTTACCAGATGCCACAAGTAACCAGAATATTTTCCTAATCTTTTATACTTAGTTCCAGCTTAGCAAAGGAACCAGCAAAGTTGATAGAAACACAAATTTAGAAACAGTTATGCAAACATCAGGATAACGTTAGTGCGCAATATTCAAGGCTGATGATCGCTCATTAGGAAATGAATCAAGAGGAAGGACAGAAAGTGAGTTATTAACGATAATGCTACAAGAGATATTACTGAAGATAATTCAGGAAGAACAGCAAGAGAAATGTCGTTGCAAATGTAAGTAAGCCATTCTGCCACTATTTGTCATTTGACACAAATAAGAAAAGCAAAGAAAACGGATAAGTAGGTTCTTCGTGAATTAGACGACATTGCAGAAGCTCGGACAAATGGTGGTAGCCATCGAAGTTGCTCCAAAGAAATAGACAGGGCCCATTTTCAATACGTATCGCGAGCTGTGACAAAAAGTGGATCATACATGATAATCGAAAACGTTTGGAACGTGACTCGATGAAGATAAACATGCATGATACATGACAAAACCAGCTATTCATTCGGAGAAAAACTGTTTGGTATTCATATGTAGGACTTACCCCTTATCATTTTCTGCAACATTGTTCGCTGGTCCCGTGATATTGCAGGATTCCGATATTATTATACATATATATGCATGTTTCCATTGTTTATAGACATTTGTATCGTTTCTTCTTCTCTTTGATACTAATTTTGACGTTTGATAAAAGTATTGTAATTTTTTTAAAAATATATTTTGCTAGAATGTAAAAAGCTTTTAATGTATTTCCTTTCACATGTAGGTAATATAGTTGCCAGCAGTTACCTTCTGAACAACTAAAAGATAGCCGGTATATATTATGTTTAACTACAATTATAGTAAAAAGTAAAGTCTTGTAGAATATGAGAACGGAGAAACTATAAAAGCAATATTCGAAGACTTTTTGAATCCTAGATACTATGTTTTTATAAGCATGAAGGAAACTGTAAGTCACTTACAGGACTTCCAAATTTCAAAAACTTCTATAAATTTTAAATAATAATATTAGTAAATAATTGCGAACAGTTTATAAAATTGTGTAACAATTACACGCGTAAGATTGTAAAGTTTCGAAAATAGCATATTAAATCGTCATTTAATATCTGAATTGACTTATAATATGAGCCTAAATACAGTAATAATTAATAATAATTGGATATGACAAAACTAAATAGGAAATTACATTTCTATCCTAACAAAAATCAACATAAATTTCGCCAGAAGCAGTTATGTAATGCAGCTGTATATTTTTCAGCAACTGTAAAAACAAAAATTTTAGAATAAGTTATTTTGACTACTTTAGTATTCCTGCTAGTCGACACTTCACGTGCACCGCAACGTCATCTACCGAACCGCCTTTTCGATACATGCGTATATACATACGTATATAACCTCAAATCCACTGGTAAACATTTTTCAACACCAAGCCATTCAGACCTACACCTGTGCGTTTCCTCTCGATTTAACGGCAAGCGGGTTCTCGTGTAGCAAGGCAAATACCCAAGGGAAAATGAATTCGAAATCGTGAAGCGGGATACATATTCATTGTTATGCGGACAGCGTTGCTAGGTCACCGGTGCATTTCACGCGACAATGCGCCATGCTTCTCCTCCTTGTTTCGACGTCTATCCTTCTCCTTCCCCCACCACGCTTGTTATTATTTCACGGGATCGAGCCCGCGAGTTATAACTGTACATTTCTGGTGCCGGGATAGGTCTTGGCATTAACTAAGTTACGTAATGACTGGTTTTCTCGGAGAATGAATTCTCGGTGCGCGACCTGCCTCTTTTTCTCTCTTAGCGGCCTCGGGACCGTTTGCTTCGGGAGCACGAGTAAATCCCGATGTACAGTTACTTATTTGTACAAACACGAGAAACTCGAGCGGCTATACCGGTCAACGGGCATGATACGAACTAGCTTTTTCGGTAGTCATTTGGGGGAATAGTAGAGATTCTGGCGGCGAATCGAGTATCGAGGAAAGTTGTATTTCTGGAAAGAGAAATATTTACTTGTGTGAAATGAACCGTGTTTTCCTAAAGGGAATCGGACTGTGAAAATGAAAAATTTGGAATTAGGATATATGTAGTTAAAGTTTACTTTTCGTATTCTAACCTCTTTTAGTGCCGACAGAAAAAGATGAATCTAGCGGATTCTGACTGTGAATGGCGTATTGAGAGAAATAATATTTTTGGATTGGGAAAACAGGTATTTATTTATGAAAAATAGTTTTTATTGTATTAAGAGGAATTAGACTATGGAAATAAGAAATTTAAGATTACGATATATAACCTAAGGAAAGTATCGACGCAGTTTACTAAGGTTTGAGAAAAATATTATAAAAATCTAGTTTTTAATGATAATTGAGGAATTAAAGAATGAACATGTTAAGAAATGAAGGAAAAATTAATGAATGGACAAAATATCTCTATATTGCTGGTAATTTTTTTTATCATTAATAGCGTTTATTATAGGTTATGAAGAAAAGTCGAGAAGTATTTTATATTTGCGCGCATGCGCATAGTGAGTTGAGTGGAATCATACATCGTCATTGACAATAAAAAGGTTAATATACTATAATTAAAGAAGAATTAATTTATTCATTAAAATATGCAATATTTCAATATAAAATAACGTCTTGGAATACTAACCTGGCGGATTTTTTCACTTCTTCTAATACTATTTGGCTTTATAATTAAAAATAACTATAATTAAAAAATATTATAATTTAAAATAATTATAATTAAAAAAAATATGTCAACTCATACCAAAATTAGTGTGGTATTATAAAAGGTTTGACCCATTAGATTATTATAGTACAGTAAATATTAACATTAGAACTATTAATCTGTAATGTGTACATAAATTAAAATAATGTGTATATAAACGACAATAATTGAAGTGGTATGATGCAGATAAATGGATATGCATAATAAAGTTTATGTCTGAATGAAAGCTAACCTTAATTTTGTGAAGAGCAATTGCATGCTTCTTGTAATTGTGAAAGTAAAACATATATTTGAAACGATTTTAACTAATATGATAATGTTAACGAATATTAGAGAGTATGAATTAGAAAATGAGTTCTGATGCCTATTATTAAGTTGTGCTATTAAGTATCATTAATTTCAAGTTGAAATTAGAGAGTATGAAGATGTTATTTGTTATTTATGAAAAAATATTTTTTTCTTCTATCTATTTCTATTATCGTATTTATATATTTTATTTAAATATTTTCTATTTATCTATATTTTACGCATTTCAATTTAAATTAAGTTTAAGTTAGGTTCGATGTTTTCATTAAAATTACTTGATACGACAAATTTTTCTAATTATTTAATTATACAAGAATGTATAAAGCATTTCGTTTCACAATGTGAAAGAAAAAGGTTGGGAATTAATTATAATTAATTATAGTCTAGTGAAAATTAATGATTTTGATGGACGTTTAGAGCCAAGACAAAACATTACTCCAAGATGTTTAATTAACGAAAAGTAGCTATTGTAACCTATCTAACAATAGGATAGATAACAAGCCATCTTGGATCATCACACGCTATGCACAATTTAATCTTCTACCTTATGATATCGTGTCTGACTCGTGATATACAATACGCGACAGAATGATAAAACACCCCATGATTTTCAGCGTTTCTCAAGATTAATGTACCGTTTACAAATTTTACATACGCATTCATATGCAGCACTCCTTCTTTGATGACATAAAAGAAGATTAACTGTAGTTAACATCCTTTTCCCACAAATTTGACCTGTTTATGTGGAAAATAGGCACGATAAAATTATAGCATAAATACGAAAAACTAGATCACCGATGTTTCGTTGGTTGAGTAGAGAAAAAGTATACTTTCCTAGACTGAAGTGGAATCTAGGTCAAAAAATTGCCTATTATGTTAAGGTTAGAAAATTAATGAATACAGAAAATTAATGAAAATAGTAATTTTTTTCCAATATTCTTGTTAACAGTATTGTATAGTTTGCTAACCTTTCCCTTTAATACCAAATTTGGTTTATAGTCTTTTACCAAGATTACCAGTTAACAATTTAATCTTTTTACGGAGAAATACTGTTGTAAAAATTACTTGAAAAACACTGCAAATTATGGGGTTTGCTATTGTTTTAGCTCGTTCTGTCGATGACGAATCAATTGTGACGAATTTTTTATTTATTTCTTATGAAATTTCCTTCTAATTTAGTTTCAAAGATTTAGTTTTATAAGTCGAAATGCAACAGACGTATATCATATATCTACAGTATATCTTATACATATACATTACAGCTGGAATTATCGAATATTTTGTCTAAAAATCTGACTAGAATAACGAGTCAGAATAACTGGTTTCAAACCTTTCATTTTTCCAATTACTGAAAATGTACATGTATTACTTTTGACAAAGTTGATATTGACTTTTATTCAGATAATAACGTAACATATGTATACACTTACTCATTTTTATCATCTCGTCGCTATCGTTATAATCATTCGTGTATAATACAGGGTAAAAGTAAAAGTTAGTAACTCGAATATTTTTTGAACTATAAGAATAATAAACAAATTTTGCAAATAAAAATTATTTTGCACTAAAGGAGTCATTACGTTGTCATTTTGGTATTTTTGTAAGTGGAGTAATTTTCTTTAATATCAGTTTATACTTCTTCTGTTTACTATCCGATAGTAATTTAAATATGAATCAAAATACAAAATTTCCATTTTTACATATACATAACAGATGTTCAAAATACAAAGCAAAATACATTATTTCTATTTTACATATAACTAAATTTAGCACTATAGAATGTGAAAAATAAATAAATAAAAAAATTAAAATGCATATAGATATTACTTATCGAGTACAAAATTGATGGGTATAAAATATTAAATTAGGTAAAGATTGGTAATAAAAAGAACAAAGTGTTATTTGAGTAAGTATGGTGACTGTCGAAATGGACTTAAATGTGCTCACTTCAGAGCGATGAGAGCCCAATGGTATACTGTTATATTCTGGTCATGCGCAGAGTACTCAATTGAGGCTACTCGACTACCACGGCACGATTAGGATTCCGATAGAATTTGGTCGCTTCCTGGTGCTATCGCAATTCCGTCATTTTGGTGCCAAAGAAATCTGAAAGCTAGTTCCCGAGTATCGCTTTACACGTTGCATTGAGATTAGAAAATGAAACCAGGGGAAACTGGCACCGATATTCAACGATGATCGCCGGAATAGGAACTATTTGTTAATACTTTGATTAATTATAAATTCATTTGCCTACATAACCTAGAATTTATTACCACTCTACTAGTTCTTAATTATAGAGATATTTCTGTGTTTGTACTTTATTTTACATTTTGTTATTTTTATAGTAGAAGTAGTTATATCTTTATTTTAATGGTTGTCGGATATTTATCTTTTAATTGATAATATTTTGCATTAAATATTTTTTATTATTATAATTGTACGGAATTTTGTTTGTTTAATTGATGAATCAAACTGGCATACTTTCCTATATCAATTAGGAAGAAAAAAGTAAAAGTGTAAAGCATGAAGTAAAAGTGAGGTTATAGCAGCTGTAGAAGTAATTGATTATGTAAGTAAAATAATAGACTGTACAAGTTATTAACGATATAAAATATTACTTGTTACTCGTGGAAAAATAATTAAGCACTATGTATGTATGTATTAGGTTAGGTTAGGTATTTTATAGAGGGTAAAATATTATAATTTAATGCTGGCTAAAGAGAAACAAGGTTTTGGATGAAGAATGTGATTTATTTCAGTCAGTAGTTCTTTCTGCTTTCATAAGTTTAATTAATTTTGCGTTTCTCAAATGTTAATAGGAAATTTCAACAATACGACAAATAAATTAGAAGTCCAGGTAAAAGTTGATTTATTAAAACAATAATCAGTGAAAGTTCAAAAATTTCTTAAGCCTAATGAAGATAATTCATTAGGCTCTTAAATAAAAGATTTGAAAAGATTTAATTAATTTAAATATACTTCAGTATGATGGTATTAAAAGATCAATTTCTGTTACAAAATAAAATTAAAAATTTTGCAGTATCAGTATTTTTTTAATATCTCGTAATAAGCTTTGCAGTTAAAAACATAAAATAGTATTATTTTAGTATAAATATTTCATATTAAATCTTTCCAATTTAAAAAATGTAAAAATCAAAAACTACGATATCTTTGATATTTTGTATGAAACTTTCACAATTAAACAAATTTTACAATATTAGTATTCTAATACAAATATCTTGCATCAATTTTATCCAAAATATCTCAAATTGAGCTTTTAGGAAGTTAAGAAATTTAAGAATATCAATGTCCTAATGCAAATATCTCATATTAAATCTTTATAACTGAAAAAGTATTAATCAACGAAATTTTGGAATATTATTATCTGGATAAAAATATCACGTACCAAATCCACACAAAATATCTCATATCGATAATTAAAAAGTAAATATAAACCCACGAAAATGAAAAGTATTAACACTTTTACTACGACGGGCGAAGCCTCTCCCATAGAACGAAGCGACGTGTCAAAGATGGAAACATTACGATCGTGCAGTCTTTAGTATTCGGTCTTTTGACACAAATTTTTTGAAGAAAAAAAGAAAAGGAAAACTGATCATCACAATAGAGGTTGGAGTTCTTGGCGGGGGGAGTTAAGAGGAACGGTAGCACTTGTCTCAATATTTTACTCAATTTTTGTGGTCGGTGACTATATTTACCCGTAGTAGCGTAAGGGTTAACCACTTGCGCTGACAAGAAATTCACAGACGCCTATGCCAGAACGTGTTTCTATGACAATTGCCTGACGACGTGTGCACCACGTCGTTAGCGATTCTGCGACAAAAGCACAACGACGTGCGTGGCACGTCTTTCCAGCGCAAGTGGTTAATATTCTAACCTAACTATCTTCTTCCAAATCTCCACAATTGAAATAACACGAGAAGCTTTGTTAAATTCTCCATGAAAGACCGGAACACTACGAAATTCTTTATACCACTCTACAGTGATCTCTCCACAAACATTTCATCGTGAAATTTATTTTCCAAGATCGATCTAACCCTTGACATTACCTCGAATAGCGAACCTGTAAAACAAACATCTTTTTCTTTAACTTCTTCATAAAGAAGATGAAACAACAATTCGCGCTTGTCGTTCTGTTTTCCAGTACTGGCAGTACTGCAGCCTCTGCAATACTCGTTAACGGCTAATTCCTTCATCTGTTTCAATTTACGTACCGTTTAACCGTTTTCACGACGGTGCAAATGCAGCCACTGCTGAAGGCCTACCTTCAGCGACGATTATGCATGGTCGTTGCATTGAAGCCTCTCCTTTCGCGTTTTCACGAAATGCAATTAGTACGTCCGTTTGAAACACCATGACAGCCGTTTAATTACGTTAATCCGTGAATTATTCACAGTCTGGTTGAAGATCTCACGAGGTTTCTCCTGCTTTGGACGTTGATTGTCACACGGTGACCGAGGAACTTCCACTTTGCGAAACGGGAACGGATTCCGCAACGAGGAAACGTTTAGGAGAGAACACGGTTCCTACTTTGGCAATGATGCAGATTGTCGTTCTAGATAGCTAAATTGGCCGTGGGTATGTGGAAAGCTCTCATACGCGGCTAAATGACAATTTCTCTTTCACCAATTGACCGAAAAGGAACTCAAACGTATCGTGCGTAATCGGAAGTAGGTTACCGATGTCTCGTGTGAACAAATCATTTTCTTCTCTTCTCATTTTGCATTTCTATTGATTCGTATAGCTATTCTATAAGTGTGCGAGAAAGTTAGCATAGTTTACTTCGTGTAAATTAGTGGGATAAAGTGTCTAAATAGTTTAGACACTATATAACCTTAGATATTAATTGTTAACCCTTTGCACTCGACGATTTTTTGGTTACATAAGAATAGAAATTCGAAGATTCTCTACCAAAAAACTGACGATACTTTTTTGAGCAGTAAATAAAGAATTATATAATAGGAGAATTGTAGAATTATTTCGATATTTTGCACACTGTTACATTACATTAAATTTGATATATTAATTAATATCAACCTTCCAAATTTTAAGGTTTGACCCATTAGATTATTATAGTACAGTAAATATTAACATTAGAACTATTAATCTGTAATGTGTACATAAATTAAAATAATGTGTATATAAACGACAATAATTGAAGTGGTATGATGCAGATAAATGGATATGCATAATAAAGTTTATGTCTGAATGAAAGCTAACCTTAATTTTGTGAAGAGCAATTGCATGCTTCTTGTAATTGTGAAAGTAAAACATATATTTGAAACGATTTTAACTAATATGATAATGTTAACGAATATTAGAGAGTATGAATTAGAAAATGAGTTCTGATGCCTATTATTAAGTTGTGCTATTAAGTATCATTAATTTCAAGTTGAAATTAGAGAGTATGAAGATGTTATTTGTTATTTATGAAAAAATATTTTTTTCTTCTATCTATTTCTATTATCGTATTTATATATTTTATTTAAATATTTTCTATTTATCTATATTTTACGCATTTCAATTTAAATTAAGTTTAAGTTAGGTTCGATGTTTTCATTAAAATTACTTGATACGACAAATTTTTCTAATTATTTAATTATACAAGAATGTATAAAGCATTTCGTTTCACAATGTGAAAGAAAAAGGTTGGGAATTAATTATAATTAATTATAGTCTAGTGAAAATTAATGATTTTGATGGACGTTTAGAGCCAAGACAAAACATTACTCCAAGATGTTTAATTAACGAAAAGTAGCTATTGTAACCTATCTAACAATAGGATAGATAACAAGCCATCTTGGATCATCACACGCTATGCACAATTTAATCTTCTACCTTATGATATCGTGTCTGACTCGTGATATACAATACGCGACAGAATGATAAAACACCCCATGATTTTCAGCGTTTCTCAAGATTAATGTACCGTTTACAAATTTTACATACGCATTCATATGCAGCACTCCTTCTTTGATGACATAAAAGAAGATTAACTGTAGTTAACATCCTTTTCCCACAAATTTGACCTGTTTATGTGGAAAATAGGCACGATAAAATTATAGCATAAATACGAAAAACTAGATCACCGATGTTTCGTTGGTTGAGTAGAGAAAAAGTATACTTTCCTAGACTGAAGTGGAATCTAGGTCAAAAAATTGCCTATTATGTTAAGGTTAGAAAATTAATGAATACAGAAAATTAATGAAAATAGTAATTTTTTTCCAATATTCTTGTTAACAGTATTGTATAGTTTGCTAACCTTTCCCTTTAATACCAAATTTGGTTTATAGTCTTTTACCAAGATTACCAGTTAACAATTTAATCTTTTTACGGAGAAATACTGTTGTAAAAATTACTTGAAAAACACTGCAAATTATGGGGTTTGCTATTGTTTTAGCTCGTTCTGTCGATGACGAATCAATTGTGACGAATTTTTTATTTATTTCTTATGAAATTTCCTTCTAATTTAGTTTCAAAGATTTAGTTTTATAAGTCGAAATGCAACAGACGTATATCATATATCTACAGTATATCTTATACATATACATTACAGCTGGAATTATCGAATATTTTGTCTAAAAATCTGACTAGAATAACGAGTCAGAATAACTGGTTTCAAACCTTTCATTTTTCCAATTACTGAAAATGTACATGTATTACTTTTGACAAAGTTGATATTGACTTTTATTCAGATAATAACGTAACATATGTATACACTTACTCATTTTTATCATCTCGTCGCTATCGTTATAATCATTCGTGTATAATACAGGGTAAAAGTAAAAGTTAGTAACTCGAATATTTTTTGAACTATAAGAATAATAAACAAATTTTGCAAATAAAAATTATTTTGCACTAAAGGAGTCATTACGTTGTCATTTTGGTATTTTTGTAAGTGGAGTAATTTTCTTTAATATCAGTTTATACTTCTTCTGTTTACTATCCGATAGTAATTTAAATATGAATCAAAATACAAAATTTCCATTTTTACATATACATAACAGATGTTCAAAATACAAAGCAAAATACATTATTTCTATTTTACATATAACTAAATTTAGCACTATAGAATGTGAAAAATAAATAAATAAAAAAATTAAAATGCATATAGATATTACTTATCGAGTACAAAATTGATGGGTATAAAATATTAAATTAGGTAAAGATTGGTAATAAAAAGAACAAAGTGTTATTTGAGTAAGTATGGTGACTGTCGAAATGGACTTAAATGTGCTCACTTCAGAGCGATGAGAGCCCAATGGTATACTGTTATATTCTGGTCATGCGCAGAGTACTCAATTGAGGCTACTCGACTACCACGGCACGATTAGGATTCCGATAGAATTTGGTCGCTTCCTGGTGCTATCGCAATTCCGTCATTTTGGTGCCAAAGAAATCTGAAAGCTAGTTCCCGAGTATCGCTTTACACGTTGCATTGAGATTAGAAAATGAAACCAGGGGAAACTGGCACCGATATTCAACGATGATCGCCGGAATAGGAACTATTTGTTAATACTTTGATTAATTATAAATTCATTTGCCTACATAACCTAGAATTTATTACCACTCTACTAGTTCTTAATTATAGAGATATTTCTGTGTTTGTACTTTATTTTACATTTTGTTATTTTTATAGTAGAAGTAGTTATATCTTTATTTTAATGGTTGTCGGATATTTATCTTTTAATTGATAATATTTTGCATTAAATATTTTTTATTATTATAATTGTACGGAATTTTGTTTGTTTAATTGATGAATCAAACTGGCATACTTTCCTATATCAATTAGGAAGAAAAAAGTAAAAGTGTAAAGCATGAAGTAAAAGTGAGGTTATAGCAGCTGTAGAAGTAATTGATTATGTAAGTAAAATAATAGACTGTACAAGTTATTAACGATATAAAATATTACTTGTTACTCGTGGAAAAATAATTAAGCACTATGTATGTATGTATTAGGTTAGGTTAGGTATTTTATAGAGGGTAAAATATTATAATTTAATGCTGGCTAAAGAGAAACAAGGTTTTGGATGAAGAATGTGATTTATTTCAGTCAGTAGTTCTTTCTGCTTTCATAAGTTTAATTAATTTTGCGTTTCTCAAATGTTAATAGGAAATTTCAACAATACGACAAATAAATTAGAAGTCCAGGTAAAAGTTGATTTATTAAAACAATAATCAGTGAAAGTTCAAAAATTTCTTAAGCCTAATGAAGATAATTCATTAGGCTCTTAAATAAAAGATTTGAAAAGATTTAATTAATTTAAATATACTTCAGTATGATGGTATTAAAAGATCAATTTCTGTTACAAAATAAAATTAAAAATTTTGCAGTATCAGTATTTTTTTAATATCTCGTAATAAGCTTTGCAGTTAAAAACATAAAATAGTATTATTTTAGTATAAATATTTCATATTAAATCTTTCCAATTTAAAAAATGTAAAAATCAAAAACTACGATATCTTTGATATTTTGTATGAAACTTTCACAATTAAACAAATTTTACAATATTAGTATTCTAATACAAATATCTTGCATCAATTTTATCCAAAATATCTCAAATTGAGCTTTTAGGAAGTTAAGAAATTTAAGAATATCAATGTCCTAATGCAAATATCTCATATTAAATCTTTATAACTGAAAAAGTATTAATCAACGAAATTTTGGAATATTATTATCTGGATAAAAATATCACGTACCAAATCCACACAAAATATCTCATATCGATAATTAAAAAGTAAATATAAACCCACGAAAATGAAAAGTATTAACACTTTTACTACGACGGGCGAAGCCTCTCCCATAGAACGAAGCGACGTGTCAAAGATGGAAACATTACGATCGTGCAGTCTTTAGTATTCGGTCTTTTGACACAAATTTTTTGAAGAAAAAAAGAAAAGGAAAACTGATCATCACAATAGAGGTTGGAGTTCTTGGCGGGGGGAGTTAAGAGGAACGGTAGCACTTGTCTCAATATTTTACTCAATTTTTGTGGTCGGTGACTATATTTACCCGTAGTAGCGTAAGGGTTAACCACTTGCGCTGACAAGAAATTCACAGACGCCTATGCCAGAACGTGTTTCTATGACAATTGCCTGACGACGTGTGCACCACGTCGTTAGCGATTCTGCGATAAAAGCACAACGACGTGCGTGGCACGTCTTTCCAGCGCAAGTGGTTAATATTCTAACCTAACTAAAAAGGGTTAACCACTTGCGCTGACAAGAAATTCACAGACGCCTGTGCCAGAACGTGTTTCTATGACAATTGCCTGACGACGTGTACACCACGTCGTTAGCGATTCTGCGACAAAAGCACAACGACGTGCGTGGCACGTCTTTCCAGCGCAAGTGGTTAATATTCTAACCTAACTATCTTCTTCCAAATCTCCACAATTGAAATAACACGAGAAGCTTTGTTAAATTCTCCATGAAAGACCGGAACACTACGAAATTCTTTATACCACTCTACAGTGATCTCTCCACAAACATTTCATCGTGAAATTTATTTTCCAAGATCGATCTAACCCTTGACATTACCTCGAATAGCGAACCTGTAAAACAAACATCTTTTTCTTTAACTTCTTCATAAAGAAGATGAAACAACAATTCGCGCTTGTCGTTCTGTTTTCCAGTACTGGCAGTACTGCAGCCTCTGCAATACTCGTTAACGGCTAATTCCTTCATCTGTTTCAATTTACGTACCGTTTAACCGTTTTCACGACGGTGCAAATGCAGCCACTGCTGAAGGCCTACCTTCAGCGACGATTATGCATGGTCGTTGCATTGAAGCCTCTCCTTTCGCGTTTTCACGAAATGCAATTAGTACGTCCGTTTGAAACACCATGACAGCCGTTTAATTACGTTAATCCGTGAATTATTCACAGTCTGGTTGAAGATCTCACGAGGTTTCTCCTGCTTTGGACGTTGATTGTCACACGGTGACCGAGGAACTTCCACTTTGCGAAACGGGAACGGATTCCGCAACGAGGAAACGTTTAGGAGAGAACACGGTTCCTACTTTGGCAATGATGCAGATTGTCGTTCTAGATAGCTAAATTGGCCGTGGGTATGTGGAAAGCTCTCATACGCGGCTAAATGACAATTTCTCTTTCACCAATTGACCGAAAAGGAACTCAAACGTATCGTGCGTAATCGGAAGTAGGTTACCGATGTCTCGTGTGAACAAATCATTTTCTTCTCTTCTCATTTTGCATTTCTATTGATTCGTATAGCTATTCTATAAGTGTGCGAGAAAGTTAGCATAGTTTACTTCGTGTAAATTAGTGGGATAAAGTGTCTAAATAGTTTAGACACTATATAACCTTAGATATTAATTGTTAACCCTTTGCACTCGACGATTTTTTGGTTACATAAGAATAGAAATTCGAAGATTCTCTACCAAAAAACTGACGATACTTTTTTGAGCAGTAAATAAAGAATTATATAATAGGAGAATTGTAGAATTATTTCGATATTTTGCACACTGTTACATTACATTAAATTTGATATATTAATTAATATCAACCTTCCAAATTTTATGAAATGGTGACTGAAGCTCACCTCTTATTTATATTACTTATTTTTAACCCTTTTTAAGAAATATTTCATCCAAAAATTCTGCATTTTCTGTCATTTACTTTTCACTTGAAAGAGCTGATTTCCCTTTTGGACTTCCTTTCCTTTCTTGGCTCGTTCTAAGTGACCCCGTACGTGTTCTGTAAGTTTTAGGCCAAGGTTCTATTTATTGCAGTATTTGTTAAAGCATGGAAAACCATAAATAAAAGAAATATACAAAATTTGGTTATATCTTTAATATATCAACCTATGGAAATATTTTATACAAATATTTTTAATTTGCTATCAAAGAGGCAGTAATTGGTTTTTCGACCAATTTATAATCGGTCTTTTATGCGATACTGAATAGCAGTGGTTCTCAACCTATGATACACGTACCACTGATGCTATATGAACCGTACCAAATTATATAACATTTTAAAATTATGTACAGTGAAGTATATTATAATGAATAGATACTATCTTCAAGATAAGGATATCATATCGATTATATTCGAAACCAGTTAATCGGTTATTGGTACGGTTATTGGTATCCGGTAACCGGTTAACTACCTTTTCAATATATCGTAAAAAAATACAAATTTTTTAAAATAAATAAATGCACTGTCATCTTGTATTGTCTGCTTTAATTATTAAAATTATTCACATTATTCACAAGCAAATAAATGTAATTTATAAAGAATTTATAGAAAATCGTTTATATCACTTATGTTGTAATTAACTATGTCGAAAGGATTTTTTCAATGTATTATAGTTGTCACGAGCCACAAATGCGTCGATTAATCAGTTGATGAATTTTTTAATACAAAAATAATTAAAAAACCAGTTATAAAGAAAGATATAATTATTTGACATTCTTACCCAAGAAAAGGCATAAGCGTGACTTGATTATGTGTTGGTTGATAGTACGCAGGGAAAAATGTTGAGAACCGCTGCTGTATATTAATAAAGTAATTTTTTTATGGTTAACGAGCACATGGTATTAATTTTCAATCTGATAAACGTAAAATTGGTAACCTTGTTAAAAGATAAAATTAATGACAAGAAACTTGGATTATTATAATAAGAAAAAGAGGCTTCTATGTTGGAGGTTTTACTACATCAACCCTTTAACGACCGTGTGCGTGTTAACACGGTTTCGATTTTATGTAAAATTTCCTTCACCTCGTGTTAACACGATCCTACATTATCCGTTAGGTTTATGCAAGATGGTATATCCTGGTACTTTTTTTTAAATTAAATTCATTATAATTTTGAACACGATACGTTATTGAGGATCGTAAGAACTTACTGAGTAGATAATACAACAATTCCGGGATCTTTCACCGATTTTTGTGAAATAATTAGCTCCAGAACGGGGTAAGAAAAGTAAAAATATTATTTAATTGCATAATAACTAAGATTAATAAATTATATTACCTGTACGAACTATATTCTATTTGAATTTCTCAAATTGATGTAATATTTGAAATACCATAATCTCAAATGCAATTTTACTATAATTCTTCCTTTCATTATACTAAAATTATATTTTAATATAATTATTAGTATTTTTGTTCTTTAATTGTTTCAATATATTATTAATATTTATAGATAATACTTAATAGGTTATTGGATTACTTAATAATATTTAATAAATTATTCTAATAATAGGTCATTAATAATTCCATAAATATATAATAAAAAATATTTACAAAATTTTTCCTTTCATTATACTAAAATTATATTTGAATACAATTATTAGTATTTTTGTTCTTTAATTGTTTCAATATATTATTAATATTTATAGATAATACTTAATAGGTTATTGGATTACTTAATAATATTTAATAAATTATTCTAATAATAGGTCATTAATAATTCCATAAATATATAATAAATAATATTTACAAAATTCTTCCTTTCATTATACTAAAATTATATTTGAATACAATTATTAGTATTTTTGTTCTTTAATTGTTTCAATATATTATTAATATTTATAGATAATACTTAATAGGTTATTGGATTACTTAATAATATTTAATAAATTATTCTAATAATAGGTCATTAATAATTCCATAAATATATAATAAATAATATTTACAAAATTCTTCCTTTCATTATACTAAAATTATATTTGAATACAATTATTAGTATTTTTGTTCTTTAATTGTTTCAATATATTATTAATATTTATAGATAATACTTAATAGGTTATTGGATTACTTAATAATATTTAATAAATTATTCTAATAATAGGTCATTAATAATTCCATAAATATATAATAAATAATATTTACAAAATTCTTCCTTTCATTATACTAAAATTATATTTGAATACAATTATTAGTATTTTTGTTCTTTAATTGTTTCAATATATTATTAATATTTATAGATAATACTTAATAGGTTATTGGATTACTTAATAATATTTAATAAATTATTCTAATAATAGGTCATTAATAATTCCATAAATATATAATAAATAATATTTACAAAATTCTTCCTTTCATTATACTAAAATTATATTTGAATACAATTATTAGTATTTTTGTTCTTTAATTGTTTCAATATATTATTAATATTTATAGATAATACTTAATAGGTTATTGGATTACTTAATAATATTTAATAAATTATTCTAATAATAGGTCATTAATAATTCCATAAATATATAATAAATAATATTTACAAAATTCTTCCTTTCATTATACTAAAATAATATTTGAATATAATTATTAGTATTTTTATTTTTTAATTGTTTCAATATGTTATTAATATTTATAGATAATACTTAATAGATTATTGGATTATTTGATAATACCTAGTAAATTATTTTAATAATTGGTCATTGATAAATCCATAAATATATAATAAATAATATTTACAAAGTACAGGTCTGTAACAAGAGAGTATTAAAGCGAAAGTCATTTCTAAGACCTTTATTTCTTACTTCTCCCAAGATATTAAAGTATCACATAACAAACTCATTCAGTAATTCTTCTAGGATATCGCATTATTTCTATGACGTGAAATTTTTCGAGCGAAAGGCGCGCTTCTTCCGGGCTATTTATTATACAGTTTCTAGCATATAAATTCATAGTTACATCGAAATTGCATAACCATTTCTTACCATTTCTTGCAGGAAGGATAATCGGTTAAAATATAAAGATACTGATCATTCTGCAAGTAGGAAAGCCGTAAAATGTAGTTCTGCGAACTGCTAGTCTGAAATGTAAAAGGTGACCAACACTTTCTCCCAATGTTCACCGATCGTTCCTACGAATTCACGTGAAATAATGGAAAGCGAGTTTTACGTTCCGTGTTTGAACGGTGTAATAAAATTTATTGAAACGAACTGTACTGTCATCGATGAAATCGTTAGATATAGTCCTACGTACGAAACGTTGGAAATGAATGGGACGATGCGTCACTGGGGTACAGAAAAATTGATTATACATTTTTATCGTGCCGAAATTATCAATAACCTGTTATATTGCAATATTTTATTGCAATTCAGGATACAGTAATATAATATCCTATTTAATAATACTTTTTAATAATAGTAAAATAATTTGAAAATATATTTTTTAATAATATAATAATATTCTTCTGATTAATATTTTTTAACAGTTATATAGATTTGGAATATACTTTTTCTTAACAATATGTAATATTCATTTTAATAATATTTTTTAAATTGAAATGGAAAGGGGCTATATGGACCCTCAAGGAGTTTGCGACTGAATTTTTGGAGTCCCAAGGAAGGATGAAAGAATTGAGGTACCTTGAATATAAGGCTACAATATAAATACCTTTGTGTATTTTGTTTTAAATTTAAGCTTTCTAAATCTTGAACTATGTATCGATAATTTAAGGGGGCAGACCAGTATGTAACCTTCAAAAAATCGATTTATTTTCATTGTCTTAGAAAATTCTCCGATACAACGATACAAATGTCTATAAACATTGGAAACTTGCATACATACATATAATAATATCGGAATCCTGCAATATCACGGAACCAGTGTACTATGTTGCAGAAAATGATAAGGAGTAAATCCTACATATGAATACCAAACAGTTTTTCTCTGAATGAATAGCTGGTTTTGTCATGCATCGTGCATGTTTATCTTCATCGAGTCACGTTCCAAACGTTTTCGATTATCATATATGATCCACTTTTTGTCACAGCTCGCGATACGTATTGAAAATGGGCCCTGTCTATTTCTTTGGGGCAACTTCGACGGCTGCCACCATTTGTCCAAGCTTCTGCAATATCGTCTAACTCACGAAGAACCCACTTATCCGTTTTCTTTGCTTTTCTTATTTGTGCCGAGTGACGAATAGTGGTAGAATGGCTTACTTTCATTTGCAACGATATTTCTCTTGCAGTTCCTCGTGAATTATCTTCAGTAATATCTCTTGTAGCATTATCGTTAATAGCTCACTCGCTGCTCTTCCTTTTGATTAAGTTCCTGATGAGTGATCATTAGCCTTGAATTTTCGAATCTACGTTGTTTTAAAGTTCACATAATCGACTTCAAATTGTAGATTTATATTTTCTAACAATTTCTAAAAAGTTACTAGACACTTCTGAAAATTTTAAGTTCGTAAGAAATTCGGAGGAACTATTTTTATTTAAATACGTTGTTTAATAGTTGTAATTAAGAGCCTGAAAAAGTATTTTGCATATTTCGCGATATTATTGAGCGATATAGTTTTATTTTGGAAACAGAGTTTCGTGATAACTATTTTATAGTGAATTTATATTCGAAGCAGAGTTTAGAATAGGATAAACTAGATCCATGATCCGAAACCTAACTGGTGTCATTCGATAGGGTTAGCTTATATAGTAATATAGAGTTCAGCTAGCAATTTGCGTTGATCTAACTTTTATGGACCTAATTTATATCATTTTACTGCATAGAATGATATCATGTGAGAGATCATTATATTCAGTTAAACAAACTGCTGTACTACAAAGTAAATTGGAAAAGAATAGAATTCTACCTAAAAAATAAAATTTTAAGGGGAATTTTCAAATACAAAAAGTTTTCAATTTTCAAAAATAAAGTGATCCTTGATATTTCTTTTACCACTGTGAAAAAAAAACCCCCCCCCCCCCCCAGAAGAAAAAATTATTTATATCATCCAATATGTTCTACTATGTTTATACTATTCAACTTTTGCAAAAATATATTTTTTATAACTTTAATCCTTCATAGAATACTCCTCTGTTTTCAGTTAAACTGAACACCCTGTATATTACTCTGAAGTTAGATTAACATAGCGTTGATTTTCTTCTAAACAGAATTCACTAAAATTTATCAATTTTTAATTTTTTCTTACAAACGAGGAAGAACCTAATTACCGAATTTATCAAAAAAATTAATGGTAAATGAATAATCTGCACAAAAATCCTTTACACTATAGTGGTGAGTCCAGGTTGTACGTTTCTCAAGCCTAACTTTACGAAGATGAGCTACACTCGTCATATAAGTGTTATACTAAAAAAATTATACTTAACCTATTTTAATTGGCACAAAATTTTCAATCTTCCTTTTTAAAATTCCAAAATCTTTTATGGTTTTGTTATGAACGAAAGCAGAATATATAATGCCTAAGTAAAATTAACCCGGTATACAGTTTCCCATAATTAACCCTTTGCACTCGAGAGGCGACCTCCAGTCACCCCATGTCATAAAATTTAGAAGATCGATATTAATTAATATATCAAATTTAAGATAATGCAGCAGTGTGCGAGGTATCAAAATCAAATAATTCCACGCGGTAATTATTATATGATTCTTTATTTACTGCTCAAAAAAGTATCGTCAATTTTATGTTACATTATTTTTAATTTGATGTATTAATTAATATCGAGCTTCGAAATTTTATCAAATGGCTACTGAAGGGTGCCTCTCGAGTGCAAAGGGTTAATGCACTTTCAAAATAAAACCAAATGAATTCCATATAATGGCAAAATGGTTAACACACTGTAACGGTTCGTTTTTCACAAATATACAACAGTGAATTTACGTTTCTTGTTCAAAAAATTGTATTACCATTATACGTATATTATTATACCATTATACGTCAAAGAATGTATTACCATTATATGCACTATCATTATCGTCGACGGCTGATTTGTAATAACTGATAAACTCAATTTTTTTTAATTTTTTACTTAGACCACTTTCATAATTAACACTAAATGAATTCCATATAATGTTGAAATAACATCCACTATCTAATGGTTCATTTTTGACAATATCGTGAAAATTACATTGAATTAATTTAGTTTAAAAGTAATGTGGTGAGAAGTAACTGATAAATTCAATTTTTTTAAATTTTTTACTTAGACCACTTTCATAATTAACACTAAATGAATTCCATATAATGTTGAAATAACATCCACTATCTAATGGTTCATTTTTTACAATATCCTGAAAATTACATTGAATTAATTTAGTTTAAAATAATGTGGTGTGAAGTAACTGATAAATTCAATTTTTTTTAATTTTTTACTTAGACCACTTTCATAATTAACATTAAATGAATTCCATATAATGTTGAAATAACATCCACTATCTAATGGTTCATTTTTGACAATATCCTGAAAATTACATTGAATTAATTTAGTTTAAAATAATGTGGTGTGAAATAACTGATAAATTCAATTTCTCTTAATTTTTTACTTAGACCACTTTCATAATTAACACTAAATGAATTACATATAATGTTGAAATAACAACCACTATCTAATGGTTCATTTTTGACAATATCGTGAAAATTACATTGAATTAATTTAGTTTAAAATAATGTGATGTGAAATAACTGATAAATTCAATTTCTCTTAATTTTTTACTTAGACCACTTTCATAATTAACACTAAATGAATTCCATATAATGTTGAAATAACATCCACTATCTAATGGTTCATTTTTGACAATATCGTGAAAATTACATTGAATTAATTTAGTTTAAAATAATGTGGTGTGAAATAACTAATAAACTCATTTTCTTTAAATTTTTACTTAGACTACTTTCATAATTGTGGGCACAGTTATCAAGTGGCATTATGGCCTAACGGCAACATTCGAAAATTGTCACCAGCGTGGAAATTTTCGGATATTGCCATTAAGCCACAATGGCTCTTGATAAATAGTTGAAATAAATCGATTAAAGCAATAATAAAATCCTAAATAAACCATAAATAAATATCTCGAAAACTATGGAGTAATTGGCCTCATAATTTATTTTCTTGAACTAGATGATTAAATCTACAAACCTACAAAGTTTCAACTAAATCTATGACCCGAAAGGCTTGCACTCTGCTTGTCAGACATGGTTATTAAGCAGTTAAATCATAGTTCGAGGAATTAACTTATTACCGTAACGAAATGCGAAAAGCTTATTTCATGTCGCAAAATGGCTGTTTCGAATCTCTTTCTTCTGTTTCGAGAGCCTACACCGTGCAAGAACCTTCCATAATTACATTGCATAATGGTAATTAATGATCCGTTTAATTGAAGGATGAAAATTTAATTGGCAGCAACTCGATTATGCCCATATGCATGCACGTATAAACGTTCTTCCTTTTTATGTCGAACGAACACAACGATCGTCAGATCGCTGAACAAAAGCGTTGCACCAGTGACGTAACGCATTTATGCGATAATACGCCGGCATAGTGAACTAACGTGCATGATGTCAGTAATGCACGATGACGGTTCGACGTTTCACGATATGAATTTTCTTCATGGAAACGCTTATTGCGAGATATCGCAGATTTACCTGTGTTATGAGTCACGTCGTAACAGCTATTTGCATAATCATCTTTATTCAACAATCGATCAGTAACGAGCATCTAAATTGTAACGGTGCACAGGATAGACTATGCATGTAATTAACACTTCGACTGCCACGCACTTCTTATATGGTAAGTTCAGGGGACCACGATAAAATTTCCATTATTCTATGTTCTATTTATATTCATTTATGTTATTCTATGTTTCCATTATTCTTAATTTCCATTCTTACGTCATAATGACGAATTATCAAACAATATGACAAAAAAGAGAACATGCACGTTGGAATGGACGTAAGAAATTTATGACATGTTCAGAAAGGGTCTGGATGTATTGGGAGAGCTTTTCCCACTGTAGAAGAAAACAAAAATCTTGGGTCAGTTGTTGAGAAGAGACGTACCAAAAGAAAAAGAAGAGGTGCATTTCGTTCGGGGCCTGCTTGTGGACTCATCGGTAAGACTACCTAGCAGACTCTTGCCTTAGACGATAATACTATTGGAAGGTCTGGAATTTATATATTGGGTGTCCCAGCAACGGTAGTATGACCAGAAAGGGGGTCACTCTACGTGAAGAAACAAATCGAAAATAAAGAATAAAATTTTTCCATTCGAAGCTTCGTTATTGAGAAAATCGACTTTTAACGCGTTAAGTGCTCAGTCCGTTTTGCTTGCCGTTCCGTTCAGGCCCAGACTCGGCCGTCAAGTGGGCCACCGGTGGTGGGCTAGGTGTTCATAAAACTCGGAAATACTGTACCAATTGTTATAACAGGAATTCCCAAACGTTAGGTTCAAAGATGGCGAAGAATTTAACACCAAAATTGTAATAGGAATCTAAAGTCTGCGGTTGGTCCCTGATGACCGGCCGGGCCCGAACGGAAAGTCTAGCGCTGGTCCCAGGGGACCGGCGTGGCACTTAACGTGTTAAATAAGGGTGCAAGGGTGCAGAGAAGGTAGAGAAGGCAGAAGGCAGAATGTGTGTAGTCGAGACGTAGTGAATAGAGGATCGTGTGTTTGAGAGTTAGAATTGAGAGGAACTTAGTGTAATATTTTAGTTAAATAAACCTGTTCTGTTATTAAAAGGCAGTTGTTGGTTATTGAATATAGGTGTCTTCGATTTTGATTAACACGTTGACTGTCATGGTGGTCATCAGTGATCGGCGCTTGTCTCCTCAGTGGGACCATGGTGGTCACCAGTGTCCGGCGATACTCGTTTCTTAAATTTATATTTGTTTTATTCTCACCATTTTTTGAAAATTCGAACAACGTAAATAAATAGAAAACTTTGAATTGTGGGACCACCATGGGCCCACTGAGGAGACAGCGTTGGTTACTAATGACCACCATGGCAGTCAACGTGTTAACGTTATTGAATTATTGACCTGTAACATGCACCTAAATTTATAACAGTATCTAAATTTATAAATTTATAATCGACCACCTCGATTATCTTCGGTTATTTATTTATCAGGGAAGCAATAAATAATTATTTTGTCACGAATAGTAATCTTTTGTTAAGTCAGCTGTGTTACTAAAGATCGAAAACATTAACATTACTGAGACGATCACGTCTCACGTCTGACATCTTGGTCACGTTAAGTGGTCCACCCTGTATATAAATATTATTAACACTAGATTTACGGAACCCGTTAATTTGACGGAAGGGTTGCTCCAATTATACGATGGTAACAGATTTAATTAACTTATATTAAGATTGTTAATATAATATATAATTGTTTTTAAATTAAACTAATTGTTAAAAAAAAGGCACGTGGTTTCCTTTATCTGTCAATTTGACAGGTGTCCTTAGAAATAGATATACAGATAACGTCCGTAAACCTAGTGTTAATAATTGATGTTAAGGTAAAAATAAATAGTTCTAATGTTGAACATCGATTATTCTATTGTTTTGTTGTTCAATAATGTCTAACTTTCAAGGCTTTTAAGTTTGCGAAGGGAATTAATGCAATTGTAATAATATCGAACATTATAGTGTACATAAATAACGATAATAGTGATTTAAACGGTATGACGAAAATAAATAGTTTTGATATTGAAAATTATTTATTTCTTTATTTTATTGCTCAGCAAGGATAGCTTTCGAGGTTTTTAAGTTTGTTATAGGAATTGATATAACTATGATAATATCTAATATCGTTAACACTAGAATTACTTACTTGTAATGTATACTTAAAAGTGTACATAAATAATAGTGATTCGAGTGGTACGTTGAAAATAGCTAGTTCTAGAATTAAAAATCCACTACTTCTTTGTTTTACTACTTGGTAAGGTATAATTTTCAAGGTTTCTAAGTTCGTGAAAGAAATTGATGTAGTTGTAATAATATTTAATGCTTTTAACATTAAAAATATCAACCTGTAATAGGTATCTAAATGTAGTATACATAAATAAGTATGAATAAAGTAAATAATTAGAATATATAAAGTGACCTAAGTCATATACGTTTTCATTTTAAATATTAAAAATTTCGCTCTTTAAATATATTATATATCAAAAATAATTTTTATATATAATATATAATAATATAATAATGCTTTTAACATTAAAAATATCAACCTGTAATAGGTATCTAAATGTAGTATACATAAATAAGTATGAATAAAGTAAATAATTAGAATATATAAAGTGACCTAAGTCATATACGTTTTCATTTTAAATATTAAAAATTTCGCTCTTTAAATATATTATATATCAAAAATAATTTTTATATATAATAATATATAATAATATATAATAGTTCAACAATGTGGATAGAAATGGAGACCA
Source organism: Eufriesea mexicana (assembly GCF_001483705.2). NCBI lineage: Eukaryota > Metazoa > Arthropoda > Insecta > Hymenoptera > Apidae > Eufriesea > Eufriesea mexicana. The sequence continues at coordinate 493,395 of NW_016910993.1, forward strand.
ATATCTTCTACATATTTTAACAGTTAACACATTAGTATATTTAGATAAAAATATTTAAATAATGAAAACAACTTGCAATAAACTATTTTAAACAAAAAATTGATTGACACTTTCTAGAAAATTTTTCTCTCTTTCTCACTCTTATTAACCGTTACACACCCATATTTCCTCTTTAACGATTCTCACATAACTGTTTCATTCTGGCACATTCTTCTAAACATTTTTTCAAACATCATTCATACCCGACTGCATTCGCACGTATTGTATTTATATCATCGCAAATGAGTTTCACTTATTCAACCTCATTCGCATTCACACATATAAAACCAACACTCACAAACTGTTCAACTCTGCTATTTTCTCAAAAATAGTTTAATAGTATCGTAATATAAATGAATGCGACACAAAATAGAGATAAAATTGTTTGTTTTGAATTTTTCACTTGGATCACTTTCATAATCATCCGTGCAATTATCGGCATAATTAATTGTTTTACGAGTAAACCTTTTAAGCAGCCTTAATTTACACCTAACACACTAGCGCCACCACGGTCCATATCTCCAATAAACGTATCGTAAATATTGTATATCTCATCGAATTATTTTCTTATTTTACTGATATAATCTTCGAATTTTCTTCTTACTAGATACCTCATATTGTTTACACGATATTATTAATACAATTTTTCAACCATACATATATTCATAGAGGTTTAAAGCATCGGTTTATGGATAATCTATGGAAAATATTCGTAGGATTCAGGTAGATGGGTTCGTTTCGAATAACATCACATTTATCGCGATCGTAAATGCGTTTTAACGTTAACAATTAAGATTGGAAGAACAATCGTTAATAAACGGGCACGGTAAACTCGGGTAGTATGTATTTATGGAAAAGGTGACGGCACGGAACTGCTTGTTCTACGCGTTTTATGTCAGATTAGTCGCTTACTCGCGCGTTGGTCACGAGCATCTGCTTGCCATCCGGCTCCATTTACCAATTGCGCTCGTTAATTTCACGACACTCCGTTCCTTCGTGCTAATTGGCCGCTTTAATAGATTTCATGCGGTCCAAAATGCCCGAAAAAGGAACGAACCGTTGGCCAATTGAACGTGGGGGGCTTAATTGTTTAGCTGGTGTTAACGAAGATGTATCCTGCGAAGAGTTGATTCGAAATGGCAATTGAGTTTCTCTCTTTCGAACTCGTCGAAACCTCTCGAAATTTAAGAAAATTTCGAATCTCGAAAATTCGAAATTTTGAACTCCTTTTATGATTTAAAATTCCAGATTTATCGAATTAGATACTGGATTTTCTAAACGACGAAACCTTCTGAAACCCTTTAAAAATTTCGAGATTTTTAATTATGGACGTTTTTTTTTTTTCTTTTTTTGAGTTTTGAAAATTCGAAATATCGAGCTTTTTGCGATTTTAAAATCCAAAAATTTGAACGGAGAGGAAGAAATAAAATTGTCCTAAGAGTAGCTCTTTGGCGAATTCGATATTGGTTTTTCGAAATACCGAGATTTTTTGAAAACTCTCGGAAATTTTTCGAGTTTCGAATTTTCCCTTCTCCGAGTTGTTCGTATATCCTCTCGCCAGTTTCTCTGTTAAAAATTTCGAGATCGTTCTGGAACAAGAATTCGCAGTGACGTGGGCTGTAATCTAACCGGAAGTGATAAGTAGTACGAGTTTCAGTAATCTGAGGATTGCAATGTTGTAATGATCGATGCAAATTAATAATCCCTCGTATAGGATAACCTTAAATCAAGTTTGTGATATTTTTATCACACTTTTTTTTATTATTTTTCATTCATGTGCCGTGAAAATAGACCGATAATGCGATAAGTTGATTATCGATACGAATAATAAATCAGTAAAATTTTGTTAATTTTAAATATAAAAATATTAATTAATTATAAAAATATAGTACTACATTTTGACGAAATATAATTGCATCCGTTAGATAGAAATTATTACCATACCTTTAATTACTGTTATTAAAATTTATTAGAAATAGAAAGACTTATAAAAATTTTCAAAAATCCTTCAATGAAAAGCAGAAACTAATATAGAAAAAATAGGTCATAAAATCAAAAATCCTTCGTCAAAAAGGGGATATGATTATTATATTTTTAACAACTATTAATAATATTTATTATCCTATAAAATAAAAGAATAATTATAAATAGCTCTTGAAATTCTCATAATTCCACCAGCAAAAAAATGCAAATTATTATAAAATAAAAATCATCGTATTGAAAGATAAATCTTAAAATCTTCTACAGTATTTCGATAAAAATGAGAAGTTATTCATATGATTCTAATCTTTAATAAATTTTATTAAAAAATAAAAATTTCCGTATATCGTGTATTTAACATATTTACCTGTACAACTTTTCTGGATAAAACTTGTTCATACTTCTAAAAATAACGAAGACTTTTAAGTGGTTCCATTTACATACTCGATCAACTTTATACACACGATAAACCTTGTATACATTACAATCTAATAGTTTATTAAGTTGAAGAGAAAAAAGTTCTTAGTGGTATATGCTTTCAAATTACATAAAACTTCCGGTTATGTCATAGAGTTCCAAGGAGCGATATCTAAATAGTTTGTTTATGAAACCACGATTCCAAGAAAGAAATACGTTATAATAACAATGTTGTTACCATTGTCTAAAGTGGCAGGTCAGGTTTCTTACACGTCAAAAACTAGCTCTGCGTTTCATCGGAAAGTTTGCACAATGCTCTGCATTATCGATTGAGCTGTTCTATTCTTTGCCTTAAATTATGGCACTCGTGATTTAATTTTTGATACGTTTTAATACGTTACAATTGATTAACGTCTTAACAATTCTAAATTTAATTTTCTTCGTGGACCTTAATAGATAATAATTGTTTGCTGCTTATTCGTGTTCTTTGGAAATTACCTGTGCAAATAATTTATGTAAAAGGAGACAATAGATTTTCCAAATTTGTGTACTAACGCAAAGAATTAAAGGTCAATCTAGATTAACTTTGTGATTTTAGCATAATTATAGATGCTTTTATTTTTCTTCTTAATTTCAAATATGTATCATAATATCTACTACACGTACTCATACTCGTTTAATACATTCCTTGAATACTTACATACTATGCAAGTATTACATATAATACTTACTATAATGTAAAGTGTAATTAGTGATTTACTTACTAATTTTATTACTCTGTATATAGTAATATACAGAGTGTCACAAAAAAACATATACACACTTTAATACCTTATTCTTTCTAATTAATTTTTTCTTTTTCTAGGTACAACCCATTTAAAATAATGGCTGAGTTTAGACTAGACTTTGAAAAACGTAATAAAAAAAGAAAGTCTTTTCCATAAACGTAATAATAATAATAAACGTAAGAAAAAAATAAAAACTGTTTTTATAATCACGCAAAGTGTGTATACATTTCTTTTGGAACACCCTGTATATACATATAATATACTTATAATGTACACTTATAATAATAATAATAATAATAATAATAATAATAATAATATAATAAAAACGTGCAAATATATATACTAACATAAAATTATATACTGTGTAGCTGGTATAATTATGTATAACATTTTGAAACTTATATTATATAACACTTATATACTATAAAATATTGAAACACATAAATAGCATAAATATTACAAAATAAATAAAATTATAATAAATGTGCAAATATATATACTAACATAAAATTATATACTGTGTAGGTGGTATAATTATGTATAACATTTTGAAACTTATATCATATAACATTTATATATTATAAAATATTGAAACACATAAATAGTATAAATACTATAAAATATAATATGTGTATTTAACTATATAAATACTAGCATATAACGTGACCTACTTGAAATAATCTCTTACACAGTCTCACGATTTGTTCCAAATTTTTTTTCGAAACACACTATTCATCAAAGATATCGTTACGAAGATTTTGCACACATATCTCGTTCCTTTTAAACAATTACAGTATTATTTAATGGTCCGTGTTAAATTACTTTTAGAACTAATCAAAAGTAAAGCGTTCCATGCTGAATTCACCAGCAATCTAACAACGCGAGATCCTGTAAATTGCACGGAAAAATAATGAAACTTTAAAACTATTACCGTAACGTCGTATAATTATACACGATGATGCACCTTTAACATTCGAATCGTTCCACATTCTGATTCCACAGTGAACACACCACGGATATCAAGATATATCGTAAGAAAATTTTTCTAGTGAAACCGTTGCTCGCGATACTCCTTGACCCGTATTTTCCTTTATACCTGGCATATGAAAAATTTACGATTTATTCAATCACCGTGCAACGATATAGTTTATGCCTGAAAAGTTACGAAACGAAAGAAAATAAAGAAAAATTTTAAACAAACAAAATGAAGAAAAATTGGGAAAGTTAATTGCATTATTTCGTACTGTATATTAAATTCGGCTATACGAAATGTTTTCTAAAAATAAAATTTCAGGATCGAATAATTTCTCCGGGACATTACATTTGATGAAAATGATTTTCATACGATTTTACGAGCTGCTATTCCGAGTTTACATGTCATGGGATTAAAAAATTCTTGGATGCTGATTTTTGTCTGTATAGTTTATTTCGAGACAGTTCATTCCTTAAAATAAAGCTGAGGCAAAACAAGTTGCACATTTTCAAAATATTTGCAAACGACAAATAGGAAATTATTAAAAATTAGCGTTTTTAAAGAATGGATTTTTTCAAATCTACTAAGGACCAAGCATAAAAATAGGGTGAATTTTAAATTTTAAATTTCAAATAACATTATTTATCTCTTTTAATAATTATAATCATTTTTACTTATTTTTTCTAATACTATATTTCCAACTTAAATGGAATGAAACAATTATTAACTTTTAGTAATTATAATGTTACAAAATGTTGCGCTTACTCGATAATTTAGGTCATAATGGGTTAATGAATTATGTTACTCCGAAGTTGAAAATGATGTTTCACCTAAAATATGGTTAATATTCGTTCATTGCAAGATATTATGCACGATAGAAAAAAGATGAGAAAAAATAATTATTTATTGATGTATAAAATGTTAGTTATCCATCCTATTTTTTACCTCCCCTCCCCTCTATTTTTTAGTACCTCCTCTGGATACTAGAATTTAATTATATATGTATAATAATTTAATTTAATTATAATTTAACATTTAATTGATACTATACATTTACATAATTAAATGACATTATATAATTAATTATATAATTTAATTATATTTAATTATAATCATATATAAATATATGTATCTATATATATTAAGCAATATACAAAAATTCACAAATTGTTATTTTGTTTCTTAACTTTGATCAGTAGGCGTATAATTGTATTTTCAAATGTAGAATAAGTATAATTATATATTTTCTATTTAATAATTTTTATCCCACAAAAAATTAGAATTTTAAATAGAAAGATCAAAATGGTCAATATTGTGAGATATTATATTCTTCACTTTGAACAAAATTTAATTAATATCTCGATAATTATTGGATTTTGAACTCATATTGCCTTGTAGATTTTTATTAGTTTAAATTTAATTAATATCTCGATAATTATTGGATTTTGAACGCATGTTACCTTATAGATTTTTACTTAGTTTTACATACTCTTTCCAGTAATAATGTCAAATTTTATAAATTATGATTAAAAAATTCAAAATGACTTTCAAATCTCGGTGAAAAAGCAATGTAGAAAGGAATTAATCATATCAGCCTATGCCCCACTTCGTACCCTACAATTTTTGTTTGAAATATTTTTCTATAGAAGAAACATATTCCGAGTAGTTTAGACAGCAGATCATGATTGCCCCCCTGGATATACAGGATGTTCCATTTAAGTTAAAACGAAGAATCTCATAAACAAGCAATTTATAAAAATAAGATGACGCATATTCTTTACTACTTTAGTTCGTCTTTTAGTGTTATCTTTTGGTATTATATCTAGGATATAAGGTGTGAATAAATAGTTTATAAGATCTAAATTTCGAGAACGAATGTGTATATAAATATTAGATAAGAATTGGGAGTTTAGGCGAACTGCGTCACGTACCCTCATTCTCTCACGAGCCGATCAGTTGCTCTGTAGAAGCACTCAAAGATAGATATACCTTCCTTGAGAAATAAAAGAATTTAACCCTTTGCACTCGGCGATTTTTTCGTTACAGAAAAATAGTAATTCTAAGACCTCCTGCCATAAAGTCGACGATATTTTTAAAATAGTAAATAAGAAATAAAATTATTTTGTTTCGATATTTCACGCATCGTTGGATAATTATAAATTTGATATATTAATTAACATCCATCTTTGGAATCTGATTAAATGGCGACTGAGAGATGTCTCTCGAGTGCAAAGGGTTGAAAGAGAATATACATATGGAGCGTTTATTTTGAAAGTGGTGCAAGTCCATTTTCTGTTGTTTCAAGAAAATCAAGGGTTAGCATATTTGTCAATTAAAAAATATAGGTTAATTATGTCAGGTCTGACAATGTTTCTACTAATTTATCAATATGTAAATTGATTATATAAATTTCTTTTAGACGAATTTAACTAAAATACTGTATATTTACAGGCTATAAATGGGCATTTTCATAATTAGTCAATTGTAAAAATCATTTAATTTCAATTTTGAAAAATTAAATATCGCTTAAAATATATTTCGTATAAATCCAATCTTATTTATAAATAATAACAAGAAATAAAATAGAAGTAGTATCTTTTATTTTGAACGTTAATTATATTTATATATTGTTAAACTTAACATAAGATATTAGTATTATTTATTTATGCTCTTTATGTGGCACTGTTTTGAAATATTCATGATGCATAAAAGGTATATAAGGTAATAAATGCTCCATATCCTTATATTTTTCGTATGTAATAGGCCTAGCATCGTAATACGAAGTCGCCATTTTGAATGTTTTCAAATTTTGGCGGTTTTCTCCGACATGTAGGTGATAAATCTAACCTTAAATTCTATGTTCTCCATTGATGTTCTCAATTGTCATAAAATAATATTGTTTTACTATTTCTTCTTACCTATATCACTATATATCTGATGTTAATATGAAATTATCCATTTTTGGAAGAATATAAAATAAGTAACCAAAAATAGTAACTTTTGACACGTGAAATAAAACAAATGTACCCACCAGTGCCCACTGACCCCGCCACTGGACTGGACGCCATATAGAAATTGGACTTAGACCACTTTCATAATCAATGGTTACGCAATTTCTTTTATCAGCCAATTTAAAATTGAACAAAGTATTGACACCTTTTGAGATATTAAATACTAACTAGTTATAAATAAACAGTTTACACTAAATTAAGCATAAATTACGTGATATCTCATTTTTTTTTTAAATGGACTTACACCACTTTCAAAATAAACAGCCCATATATCGTACTTATTTTACAATTATAAACCCAAACTCCCAATAATATTTTTACATTTTATTTTATAGACAATTTAAATTTTATGTTTTTATAATGTTATAGTTAAAGGTACTAAAATACAGATTGTTTTTCCTACAACAGCTACCTACAGAATTTTTCTTGTGTCAACTTAAATGAGGCACCCTGTATATATATACATATAGTTATACCTCGATAGCGTCAAAGGATTAAATTCTCCATTGACCTTAATTGCAAAACACGAATTTCATCTTCCAATAATTTCATCTTCCAAATAAGTATAATATATATTATTATAGAAAGTGTAGGAAATGGATATCAAGTTTAGGATAGATACCACTCCAAATATTCTGACTCCAAGGGAGAAGTTTATTAAGTACAATTAGTTAACTCGATGTACTCGTGCAGAGCACTTGATACGAACTCTGACTTCTTTGCGCTGGTTCTTGTGGTTCCTGATGATGGGCTGGTGTTCTATGGTGCTGACCTATTGGCATCCCCGTGGTCGTCGTTGCTAATGATAGGGTAGCAGGTAGAAGGACGACAGGCAAAGGAAGGGATGCGTTTCGTCCCGGGTCTGCTAGTGGACTCATCGGTAAGGCTTTCTTCTAGCAGGCCAAATTCCAATTTCCAATTTAACATACGTTTAATGCGTCAGAAACTAAATACAATAATATCTCCTAGCAGGCTCTGTCTTAGACCAGGTGGTATAGGAACTTCTATTTAACACTAAACGTACCAAGTGGGATCAAATGACCCCTTGTAAAATTTGTTTTAAAATTGTACATTTATTGTTATTTCTTTCGCTGATTTGACTTTTTGTAAATTCTTATATCATCTGATTATTCAATTTTTCGCTTTCTGTTTTTCTCGTAGCTTATTTTTTATAGGTAAAAATTCTTTACCTACCTTATGTACCATGAGGGGTCATTTGACCCCATACGAAATTTACGTATTTTTCGGCAGTTCTCCAACTGGGACCTTAGTTCTAAACTCGGATATGCTTCTTAAGTGAAGGTTTCACTCATCTGAACTCAGTGAATACCACTCGGTGAATTTGTTGTCATGAAATTAGCCGAACCTTTCACCAACTGTAGGAGAAATATTACAACGCACAATTTTTTCACCTCTGCATCTCTTGCTGCAAAATTGTTGGCAAAGGGAACAACATTAGTCGGAACAATACGTGCAAACAGAAGAAAATTGCCCGCACTTGCGAAAACGGCGAAAGATAACATGAAACTTTTTTCTACAATAATATACAAATTAAATGACTGTACGCTAACAATTTATAAATCAAAACCGAGAAAAAAAGTTATGATACTGAGTACCAAACATAAATCCGTAAAAACCAAAAACAATAGGAAGAAAACACCCGAAACAATCACTTATTATAATAAAAGTAAATTTGGCATCGATATGGTCGACCAAATGGCGCGAAAATATAGCGTCAAATCCAAATGCAGTAGATGGCCTGTACAAGCAGTTTTTAATATCTTGGACTTCGCTGGAATTAATGCATGGATAATCAGGAAACAATTAGGTTGAAAATATCAAGGCAACACTTTCTGTTACAATTAGCAGACGAGCTCGTGGCAGAGTACCACAACTTTCAGGAAGAGGAAACGGAACACCAACAAGAATCAATCAGCTTCAACATTAACTCACAATCCGCACGGAAAAAATGTCGGATAAGATTGTGCACAGGAAATAAAACAACAGAAAATTGTGCAATTTGTAAAAGATTTATCTGTGGGAAATGCACGAAGGAGACACCAATCACATGTAAAAAATGTATTTAACCGATTATTTTGTTTAGAGAAATAAAAATGTGTTTGATTACATTATTAGAAATGAGAAATTACGTGGTAAATTATTTCCTTTAATAAATTAGAAATTTTTTAGGTAGACAAATTAATTGCAGTATTATCCGAGCTTTCACTCAGTTTTTCAGATCGAAAAATCAAAAATCTTTTCCTTTCTGACTTTCCCTCGTACATCCGGCACAGGAAATGGTTAAACGTTCGCCTTCGTCGATTGCATCTTGTATATCGCGAGTTTCGATTTCGCAATAGACTCATTGCTTTAGCTTACCGACCTTTCAACGTCCTTGCAGTGATTCTCAGTGAGGTGTAGTATCCTTTCGAATTTCTTATCGATAACTTGTGTGGTGTGGACAAAATATTAGAATGTCTATCTTTTTTATTATTGTTATTAAACTTAGTGTTATGTCGAATATCGTTATTAAATGTAATCCTGTTATTAAGTGTTAAGTTAAATTGGGCGTTGCTGTTAAATAACAAATTAAATTGAATGTTATTATTAAGTATTAAGTGAGATTACATATTGTTAAATATTAAGTCGAATGCTGTTTTTAAATATCAATTCAAATTATTATTAAGTAGAAAATGAAATTAAGCATTATTGATTTCTCGAGTATTATACAGTTGAAACAGTTAATATTGTTATTGTTATTAAATTGATCAGTCAAAGAGACAATACACTGTATTATTCTTCAGTTTTTCCAAAGAAATGTAAGATATAAATAAAATAATTATATTATACCGTGCTAGATTATATCATATTATGTTATATTATATTATATTATACTGTATAAAATATGTAGGTGTATAGAGGTACGGGTGGCTATGTATGGGTATGTATGTATATATGAACGTTTGTACACAGAGGGCACATGTGTATGTGTGAGTATATATAGGTCTTCTATGAACGAGATGAACAGTAAAAGAGAGATATAAGATAGACTTAATGTAAAACTGAGTCCATTTCCTGGCAGTATAAACTGAAATAAATAAATCTATCTATCTATCTATTCTTCAGTTTTTAATGATATATTCACAATTCTCTAAATTCTATAAATTTTATTTCTTTTTATTCTAGCATTGTTTTGGTATTTAAAAGTTTCCATTATATTAGTTATGAAACATAAATTTTATCTTTCATTCTTTTCTTTTCTTGTATTGTTTGTTGCTTTATATTATCATTGCTGTACTCATAAAACATGAGTTTTAATTACTCCTTTCTTCTCTAGTTGTTTATTAATTTCAGTTCTCCATTATCTTAAGTACTTTACTTGTTAATTAGTACCATTCTTTTATCTGAGTATGCATAAATTTGATAAAAGACATTCTAGTAACTGTTCTAGTAACTGCTCGAAGAAACCATAATTGGTACTATTAATCAAAACAATCGTAACTATTAATCAAAAAATAGATTACCAAAACTGTTTTGAAATATAGAAATATGATTAGATTTAATATCTTGAATATGTTGACTAAATTAACCTTTTTATTCATTAATAATTAAATTAATAATAATATATAATTATTTATGTATGTGTACTTTTTAAAATATATTTATTCATCAAATTTCTCAATATCCCCCGAGTCACTTCCATCCAATTATGTTTCCTCCTTATTAAAAAAGTGCCTAATTTCAATAAAAATATGAAAATATAAAAACATTTCTTATTTCTATTTTACACGAAAAATATTTGCTTTTTCTAAAATTAAAAAATTCCTCTAATAGAAGAAAAGAGGTCGTGAAGAGATTAATCGATTAACTCTACTTTTTGAAAAATCTTAAATTTAAGTGTCAAAGCACTTGGTATAGTCATAACTTTTTATATTTATAATAACTTTCTCTGATAATTAAGATTAACACCATTAAACGACAAAAATTTTTTAGCCACTGAATAATAAATAATTTATTTCAGAGGTTACTTTGATTAACTTCGTACTCTAATGTAAATCGTTGCAATAATGCAACTCAAATGCTCTAACAAGACATGAATGATAACGGTGAATTTTTTAGTGCCGTCTTATCAGAATTTAAGTAAAATTTAGTAAAATTTAAATTTATTACTTTTTTCACTTGCCAAATCGATAACTCTTCCAGTAACATAAAAATGGTAACATTACTAACGATTACCTTCTGGCTATTTTTTCTTACAAATTTTATATACCGTTAGATGAAAGTTACATTTGTACTTATGCATTCTACGATATTTATTTCGATTTAAATTATAAAGAGAATTTTAAAAAACAATATACATTATTTCACTGCATTTCTCCACTTTTTGTTTTATGGAGTTAATCAATTTGTGCAGTGAACGGCTCATATATACTCGTTCCTTTAATTTCTCTGTTTCCTGAGAAATTCATACGATTGAAATTCGAATCTTTCGTTCGTCATACTTATCGAGCAGCGATAAAATGGCCTCTGATCTGCAGACGCTGCAATTACATTGAAATATTCGATTAATTATGTTTATCATAACGAGATAACGTCTCATTCATAACGTCGATCTTCGTCCTATCGACTGATCCTGCTACATTACGCTTGTTTCGTTTCTTTTCCTATTCGTCTATCATAGTAATTACTATTCTATGTTATACTTTAAGATATAGGACGAAATACGTGAAGATAAGGTGTGGTATTCGTTTTGTATGATCGTCATAGAGTTTTACGAGCGGTTTTCTAGGAAATTATTCAAGATATCGGTGCACATATACGTTGGTTTATTTTATCGCAGGGGACGAATAGATGTGTAGCTTATACAAAACAAAACATCTTACGGTGTTTCTTGCAAGTACTTAATTTCTTAGTCCATCAAAATATTGGCTAAGGAAACCATAAAACTTCGTTTAAGAATGTGAAAATGATGCTGAAAATTTCGAAAAAAGTAGGTTATACGTTTTGCTGAACTGAATTATAGTGCAAACGAATTACATCGACTTATCTATAGATGATATTGGAAATAATCAAGACAATACAGCTTTACCTCATCCTGTTTTAAAGCTGAAAATAATTTCCCTCGTTCTTTTACTTATTTTGTATTCTGTCCGATTTTATTTTCAGAAGAAATGATACTGCATTCGTTTAATAGAAATATATAGTATATTTAATTTATTCATAATTTTTTAGGTTGTTATTAAGTATCTCAACCTCTCTTAAAAAACTATTCTTATTTCTCTATATCCAAAATTCAATATAGTATAGTTACTAAATACATATTATCAATAATGTGAGCAATAGTTTTTGTCGTACATATTGAAAATACTATTATATTTAATTAATTATATAAATTATCTTTATATATCTATATAATATATCATAGTATACCTATATCTTAATTTATATATTATATAAATTAAGATATTGTACAATTTATAATATATTAAAATAATATATAATGATAAAACATATAAATATTTATTTACATAATTGTTATGTAATACATATTATTTATAATTAATAATTAAATTTCTTTTTCATAAAAGCAACATTTTTATAATTACGAACAATTTCAACTAGTTGAGGAGCAACCTTTGCGAGTATAATTAATCACCTTAATTGATTATCTTAATTACCTTAGTATTCATCGATTTCGGCCTTTTTATTAATGCTTGAGTTTAACGAACTTTCGCGTCATATTGCATTCATAAAAGACGAATGCTGCGATATTTTCGTTGACAGAGAAATTGTTGCAGAATCATTTTCGTGAAAGTAGAAAACACGTTAAAACTGAAAACTGAATAGTAATAGTCGTAGTAATGAATAGTAATAAAGTTGTAACAATATCTGTTATCCTTTTACGACGGAATACTTTAAGAAACTGTAGGATAGTTGGCATAAAAACCTTAGAAAGCGATAATTTCATTGCAAAAGGCCATACTGTTTTTGTATACAAATACAATCAAACATTCCTTGCAAGTGAAAGTAGGCTAAACTCTGGTTAGTCCATGATGGTTTCAGTATTTTTCTATTAATTACCAATATTCATGTGTTCTGAAAGTGAATCGAAGAAGTAATGCTACATCAAACATGATACAAGCAAATAATAAATGAAGAAAATTTCACCATGTGTAAAAAGTATTTCGTATATATTGAGTTATATGTTTAAAGTAAATGAATACAGACACAAATTTTAGTAAACCAGAATTAAATAAACTCGAATTAAATAGTATACCATGTTTTACATTTCTGTATTATTTTGATATATTAGCTTATTTTAGAAAATGTCACTTTTCACGTATCTTGATTTAGGTTAGGTATAGGTTAGGTTAAACGGCGTCACATGCTTTACATTTCTGCGGTACTTCATACTCAGATCGACCTATATGTAATGTTGTTACATTTTATATATCTTAATTCGGTGAAATATTATGCTGTAAATATACGTACCTTCGATACATCACAATTTCTTTCATCCCAATAGTGTTAAATGTGTACAGATTATCTTTCTTAATTTCTCTTAAGAGAATTTAAAAATATGTATCAGTGAAATTCACTTGTGTCATTGTATGTTCTATGAATATAAAAATAATGATATACGTGTGAATGCTGCAAAAAATATTTGTGAAATTCGCGAGGAAAAAATTTGACATATAACAAAAGTATTGAAAGTATTGAAACAAGAAACAATGAACCATTCAAGCATTTAGCTGAAGAACCACGTTTAACCGCGCGAAAAATAGAAAGAGTAAATTCCACCAGGAGCGCTGTCCACAGGCACTCGAAGAGCGCGGGAAAGTAGTAAGGTTAGGGATGAGTTCCGCAAGTCATTATTATTTTTCTATTGAAACAAATCGTTCAAAACGCCCTTATTTATAGGATAACCTGATATTTCGAAAAATAAAAGACAATCATAACAATACAATGAAACAAATATTTAATAAATTTAAGATAAATAGGTTTATTTTTAAAATGTAATAACAAAAACAAGAAATAGTGAAGTACATAATTTTTCATTTTATCATCTTTAAAATATGCAGTGATGCACGCATATGATAATAGTATACTTTTTAGGTTAATGAATTAGTTTTCATATTAGTTATAACTTCGCCAAGATAAAGGTTAAGATTTAAACTTTATTATTTAAAAAATGTTTTCTGATCATTTTCAAAGCTTTTATTTTGTTATTCTACTAATATGTTTTTCTTTTTTGTTTTTGTTAGTGTTTTATTTATTAAAAGATTGTATCATTAGTTATACATATGTATACATGTATATTTCTAAATATGTCACGAATAAAATTTTTGTTTCTTATTAAATCGATATCTTTTAATAATTTCCACGTTACTTTCCAACTTAAAATTATCGCTAATAAACAAATTAACCCTTTTCACTCGAGATGCGCCCTTCAGTCGCCATTTGATCAAATTTCGAACATCGATATTAATTAATATGTCAAATTTAAAATAATGTAACGGTGTGAGAGGTATCGAAATCAAACAATTCTACGTGTTAATTATTATAGATTTTATATTTACTGCTCAAAAATTATCGTCAGCTCTATAGTAGAAAATCTTTGAACTCCTACCCCTTTTTAGTCAAAAAATCGAGCAAAGGGTTAAGTTTGCACGCAATTGTAAAATAAATTTCAAAAATTATTCTAAGATATGTAGTGATAAAAAACGAGCGATGATATGTAATGTTTTAAATTCGATTTTTATCTTAGAGAGATCACCATATCTGACTATTACATGAATATAATATTATATAAAAATATACAAGTATTTATTTTGTTTCAAGTTTTCAAGATTATTATAACTTTTATGGTACATATGATATTCACACCTTATTGTGGGTGATATTTATTATACGAATGATATTAAAGAAATCAAATTACATAATTAGTATCATTACAGAATATTATTATTATTAGATGTAATAATAAAAAATATAAAAATTAAATAATAAATACAGTAAAAGAGTATATCTATTAGCATATATAATATATGTGTCATAATTTAAAATAGAATGTCAGGATAATTAAAAAAGTCATAAATGTAATTACAGTAATTATAGTTATGCTAATATCACCAGTCATGGTAGTGGAAACATTTTAATATGAATATTAATATTTATTTGCATAACTGAACATACTTCATTGAACAAATTGCATCATTTTTACTATTTTATTATCCAGCTTTAATACTTGTATTTCACTATTAATAATTAGAATCACACTTATACCTAATTTTGATATTGCTTTAATTTATTATTTAAAACACATTTATAATCCAAATATCATCTCCTCCCAAACAAATGTTAAATTATTTAAATTAGGAAACTAATAAAAAAACACAAATGTCCAATTAGTATTCTATATTTTTTATTGGAGAAAAGGGAGAACACAATGATGCAGAAAATGGTAGAACCAAAAATAAGTAAAGTGAAATTTTCTAAAGCACAAAAATGTCACTTATAAATATAGAACAATTTAGATCGAGAAATTCCGTAAAACAAAAAGTGATGCATCCAAAAATAAGAGACCTGGAATTTTAAAAAGTACAAAAAGTCGCCATTATACCAGAAATTTTCGCAAGCCAGAAAATAATACAATCGAAAATAAGAAAAATAATATGTTCAAATATACAAAAATATCATTCGTGGAATATGCCACGGAAAATTCGATGGTACTCGAAATATTTCTAAAATTTCTAGAATTCGATGATTATATTTAAAGATGTATATATTTTTTAAACTATTAAAAGATCGTATATTTACCTGAGCTTGCAATGGGAAAATCTGATCGAGATCGAGCGACAGTTTTTTTGTCGCGAGTAATTACTCGAGTATCTTAATTAATCTCGAAAGGTTGAGAACCTCCTCCAAGGTAAATCACCAGCACTTGATGTTACGAGCAATGCACCAATAGCAACAAGAGGGGACGCCGTGCTTGGATCGTTGAAAAGTTTCACCTGACCAGTAATGGTACTTCCTGTTAGTCAGGTGGACTGTACGTTGATTCATTGGGGGCATACACCCCTGATTGGATCGCAGGTCTAAATACGTGGTTCTCGTACAACTTCCGCGGATGTGCCATGAAGATAGCTCCCTTAATGGCACAGAAACATCTCTGCACGATTTTTTTATATGCTTCTGGCCTCGTAGGAACGTGTTTACTTTCGATTTATCAGAGTCACTTTCATTAAGAAGATCATTCATAATGAGCTGAACTGTAAATGGAACGTTTTACGTTGTTAACGTCGTTTAATCATATTATTAATGCTATTCAATTTGTCGTTATTGTTGGTAATACTGATCAATTTTTAAAAATAACATTTAATCTCTCTCCTTTTTGTTCTCCACTTATTTCTTCGTTTTTTGACTTTTTACATTTATATGCGTATACTTTGTATTTAATTTGTAAGTATTCGATTAGGAAAAAGAATGAAAAAAATTCACTTAATTAATTTTTTTTTTTGAGGAATAAGTGTTAAATGGAAAAATTTATCGGTATAAATATAAAATAGTAATAAATAAATAAATAAGTAAATAAAAAAAAATATTTTCTAATTAGTGTATATTTAAATTATTTATATTTAAAAATTGATGGATTCGTGTCAAAAATGACTGTTGAATTTTTTGAGTTTGAAACGAATTAAAAATGCTAGAGTATTTTCTTTCACTCTTAAAACGATAGAATTGACAAGGGTTGCTTTTCTATGTGAATTAATTTTCTACATCGATTAGTATGACTCCACAATGTCTCAAATTAACGTAACTTTTAATTTTAATTTCAATTTTCATTTGTATCTTCATTTCAATTATAACAAAATCGGTTTTCTGTTCTTCAGTTTTCATTATACTTATCAAAAAACCACACGTTTGAAATTGCTGAAAAATTAGCGTAAATTTTGATAAATATGATTAATCTATCCAACTATGATCAAAAAATAATATCGGAATCTTTAAAAAAATGAAGACTACGTTTAAGGTGAAAACTCTGAATGCATGTTTGGAAGCAAAAATTTAAATAGAAAGTAAACACAAAACAAGCCTGTATACATAGATACGAATACGGGTAACCAAACAAAGAAATCGAAAAATTTCCTTCGCTTCATTCCACCTTGTTAACATTTGCATATCAAAGGGATTTTTAAAGCAGTCTTTTTCTCACCTAAGTATCCGTAAAAGTGCGAACTAAAGATCTGTTTGCTTCAGAGAAACTGGAAATACTGGAACCGTTTTGAATTTCCTGTTTTCCTTTTTACAGCTTGCGTGACGTGCCATTTTAAAAATACTTTTTTAACCCTCTTTATTGTTCATTTGGCACGATACTTCAAACAGAATTGACAAAATAAAATTCCCCATACTTTACGCGTTTTAGAAATTACCTTCGGTTTTAAATTAATTAACATATTTATTAAACTTGCTAAACTAATTGTTACTTATCATTACTATTTATCATTATCACTTATTGTTATTATTATTTGTTATTGCCAATTATTAAATTTTGTTAAACTTATTGATTTATTAAATTAATCGTCCTGTAATTTTTACGTAATTTTTAAACGAGGTTCAAAACGATAAAATTGGTAAAATTTTATCAATTTCGGTAAAGTTGAAAAATAATTAAAGAATATATAGAATATTTAGAGTGCATTTATCAGAATCATAATGGGTCACAAAAGTATTCAAATGCAACAAATATTAATTTATGTTAGCTCATGCATATACAAAAATGTAATAACAAAGAGCTAATTTTGCACTATATGCTTTCCTTTATATCAAACCACTTTTCTTCGAAAATTTATTTTAAGCAACATGTAGTTAATTATATACAAGTAAATTTGTATAAAAGAATTAAATGACTCATCCTCTATAATAATGGCTGAAAAATAAATTTTATTAGCTTGCGATCCATCTTTCATTGCTGTGGCAACGTTAAGACGATTTCCCATCGAATACACTAGCGCCACCACGGTTTATACTTCTAACGAATGTACAGTAAATATCACAGATACGATTTTAGAATTTTCTGCTTTCGATTTAACGTAACAAATTTCACTTGTTAAACGTAACAAATATAAATATTCGAATATGTTCCCTATGAGTGTATATTTTAGTGCATGTCAAATATTATTCAAGCTTTCCGTTCTTAATTGCATTGAGTTGTAGAGTTATCGACAAAATTCGACATTGTTTCTGCACATGCTCGAAACAATCAACTAAGTAGAATCGATAATATGTGGATTCTCCGCAACGTTGAGTTTCACCTGTTTCATTAAATCTTTGTTACTCCGTCTATACGCGTATTTTAAACTTTTAGCCATTTCATTTCCCTCGTAATTTCGTAATAAATTCGTAATTTTATTTCCGCTCTGTATATCTACCCCTATTCTACTCGACACATTATTATACTAATAATAAAAGATTTCTAGCTATTATTAGTTCACAATTTTAAGTCGAAATAAAAAATACTAATTAATTATTCCCCGTCCTCATTAGCAAGTCTGATTATGGATTAATTTGTATCGTTCCATTTATTGCAATTTTTATTAATCCTACTACTAAAAAGAGCCTAATGAAAAATTTAAGTTACAGTATTAGAAATTAATTTTAATTATGAAGCTTCTTCTTCGTAATATCAAATATGAATATTAAATTCCCGAAGAAAATATACATCTATGTACGAAAATATTCGAACCTTTATTTCAGCTGTATTTTACAAGTGAAATATTTAAGTTAAACCGAAATATTTAGAACGATGTAGTATTTATGTTAAGAAGGAAGTCACAAGATTATGTCAGTAAAATTAAAAAGCTATTCAATGATATATGTGGTATTTAAAGGACATTTATCTAGTAGATTTTCTACAAATATGAACCATTGGGGTGCTAGTGTATTCAATGGAAACTCGCCTTGACTGTCACGGAAGCAAAAGATGGCGCAATTCTTTATTGCAACTTTGAATCTTCTAATTAATGTTAATTTCGACTATTATTATTCGCATTTACATTTGAATACTTTTGTGATTTATTGATGGTGCATGGTTTATAACAAATGTATTATACACGCCATAGATGGGATCTCAGATGATTTTCTTCTAATACATTTACTAGAGGCTCCTGATGCGAATGTAATTTCAAATCTTAATAATAAATACACGTTATATTACCCATTCATACTGACTGTCATTTTTCGTTGCAATTTTCTTTTCTTTGCCTTCGAGATGATGCGAAAATCATGGTATGCTAGGTCCTTGAATTCAACTAGATACGAGCTGTAATAATATTAGGTCAAGAATATAAAGTGCTATTTGAAAAAACGAATTTGAACATCATAATTATTGAAGAAAAAATTTTTTAAACAAATTTTTTCTGTAAAATTGTATAGAACACATAAAACACTGTAACTTCTGTTAAAAACATTTTTCTCTGAGACACCTTGTATATCATTGAATTATTTCCTAATTTTATTCATATAATATTGATTATTACTATATTCATTATTATGTTACAGACATCATAATTTAATATATATATTCCGTTTGTTAAAAGAGGCCAAAAGCAACCTATCCTTCATATTATTATAATAAAGTATATAATTATGCGATTTATACAATTATACGATTACCAATAAAGGATAGAAATCTCTGAAAATTTTACTTTTATTAATTAATTTTTATATTTCGTCTTATTTTTTATGCGATATAATCTTATTCAAAGTTCTTTCATGGGAATCATTATGCCTGATTTTTAAATTTAGAAGGGAAAAGGTACTTCTTATAGAGTTGGTATTATTGTGGAAAAAAACAAAAAGAGGAGTGGATAGTAGGGTTAAATCACTTTCGTTTTTACATGTGGAGGTGTTAAAGTGATATCAAAGTCGATTGCAATTTTTTTCATGAAAAATTCTACTCTCTTTTCCGTATTTAATATTAATTATATACAGCGATAAATAATAAAATTTGGTATTTTAAATAATATCTTCAACAATGTATCAAATTTTGTTGATTACGCTATAATGAATACAATTTATCGTAGAAATAATATAAATATAAGTTTATATTTTATATTTA
>NW_016910993.1:516146-534150 GCF_001483705.2 Eufriesea mexicana
TATTAATAAATAATAAAACAATTTTACATTACAATTTGCAATGTAAAGTTGCTGAAATTATTTACAAGAAAGCAGATAAAAAATTTTTTTTAAATAACCGTCCAATTTTAAACTATTAGATTATCCTGTGATACAACACAAGATAAAAGTATATAATTTGATATAATATGTTGCAGTTATGATGACCTGGAAATATAATCTTTTATTTGGTGAAAATTAAGTAATTGTCCCAATTAATTAATCTTATTAATATATGTATAATAAGAAATAAATAATTGTAAAGATTGTAAATATTCAGTTAAAAGTTCTTGAAAAATTTTATTCACAATTCTATTAAAATCTGTTAAACATCTATTCCAGTCTGTTAAAAAGCTATTCAAATCTGTTAAGAAACCATTAAAATCTGTGAAAAATTTATTCAAATCTGTTTAAAATCTATTAAAACTGTTAAAAATCTGTTCATAATTTTCTAAAATAAACTTTATATTAGAAGGTAGGTCACAATTATTCTTAGTAATGGAAAACTATGTATAACAACTTTTACTTGTTTAGCTGTAATTATAGTATTCCTAAAAAAGCAACGAATAACTAGTGTGACTAATTATTAGCATTTTATTAGTATTAACTACCGACCTGTAATGCGAACTTAAATATAGTATACACGAATAATAGTAATCACAGTGGTACGATGGAGATAGATAGATATTTATAGTTACATTTTTATCTTAATAAATATTGACGTTAATTTCGTCACATGCAGTCGCATATTTTCAGCAAATACCAAAGCAAAAAGGTCTGAAACCAGTCGCTTTAACTGCAAATTTTCTAATCCGAGCGTAAAAAACGATAAAAATTTATGTAATTAACATACTTATAAACGTGTAATAAATTACTGTATTTTTTGAATGCATTTTTTAGCATAATTAACGTGACGATGCAATATGTAGGCTACGTTGATTTATATGTACGTGTTACCCCACTTTCCAGATTCCGACAAAACAATATTTTCATTTGTGATAAACAAAGACACAATCTTATTTAGAAAATTATCGATAATATTATTCGTTAAATCAATATTTGCAGCTAGTAAAATGTCAACGAAATTAAATAGTTATACTAACTTTTGCAAAATAGAAATTTTCTTTGTCACAATTTCAATTCAATATTCTAGAATAATATCGAATAATCGACAAAAGAACGATTAAAGATATGATGCAAAATAAAGCCTGTAAAATTCGATCGTTTAAATACAATTACAAATTTATTTTAACAAATCTATCTTTTTACGTGTCAAAGATTTTGGCATCATAGATATTAAATATACCTGCTCGCAGAGTATCTTTGTTTATTCTCCATGCGTATATTAAAAGCTTATTTCGTAGGACGTAAATGCGAGATAAATTCTAGAACTTAAAGTTTAGAACATGACAAAAGAAACGGACACGAGACGGTGTTCTCAACCAGGAGAATGTGATCGTTGATCCTTCCACCATCCTACAAAACGGATTGGACACGTAATCATGAAACCAACAACCGCATTCCTCATATACGTACTAATAGGCCCTCGCAACCGCACAGAGTCTACCTGATACGAGGACTCTGTTTTATTGTATTGGGAGTCATTGCTCTTCTTCTTAAGAATCCGTAATACATATCCCGCATGGAATGATAGAAATTATATGAATTGAAAAAGAATAGTTTTATAAATACTTTATTTCGCCTGTGTTGCTCATAAATAGTGATCTTATGCTCCCTCCTTCCGCTGAAAAGCGGGAAAAAAGAAACTATAATTCATTAACAAAGAGAAAAACTAAAAATTATTTTGTAAAATCTCCATATTGCCATGAATAATCATTTAAAATTATTTAATAGCATTAATTTATGATACATGAGATGAAAAACAATAGATACAAGAAAAAAGAATATTTCAGAATTTACATTGTGAAATTTATTAAATTATAAAATCTTATTTATATTGTACTGTCTTATCATATTATGAAATTTGTTTTTTCTTTTTTCTTTTCTTTTTTTTAAATATTACGTTATGTATAATATAATGTTTAGTATGATATATTATCTGTTCGTCTATCGTATTACGATTTTTTGTATACTAGGAAGTATCTATAAGTAATATCTGATACCTCTATTTTAAGGTTGTGTTAAAAATTGCATTATACAATTAAGTTACAAAATTGCATTAGAGATAAATATATTGGACGAAAAAGAGATTTCTGATTGGAAATACCACGATTATGAATTAGCTTATATTTGCGTTTCATATATTTAAATACTTATCGAGTATGTGTGTCAAGCATTTGGGGCACAGCTTCAGGCTATGGATCATTGATCAGCGTAAGAATTCGATTTG
Organism: Eufriesea mexicana; assembly: GCF_001483705.2. NCBI lineage: Eukaryota > Metazoa > Arthropoda > Insecta > Hymenoptera > Apidae > Eufriesea > Eufriesea mexicana. The sequence continues at coordinate 518,515 of NW_016910993.1, forward strand.
TACGTTCCTCTCTCTCTTTTACGCGAGATTCATAAAGTAGCACATTTTATTCTGGAAGTATAAAAGAGCATTGAACTTCATTTACATTTACTTTTTAATACTATCGGTTGTATTAAAATGCGTAATAATATTTGCATTAATTTATTTTAATGTAAATATATATTAAAAATTAACGTTTAGATAATATATAAACGATTATAATTAGTATACCAAGATGTAAAGATAATTAATGATTAAACCACGATTGTTTTATGTTAATTATTATTAATTGTTTAATTTAATGTTATATCTGCTTGATTTAATTAATTTTTAAAAAAGTTGAATTAGTTGGAAATATTACATACTTAATTTTAACTTTCTTGAAATATTTGATTTTCTATAAAAGAAATACAGAATAAAAAATATTTGTAATGTTATATATTTTAAATAATATTGGTCAATAGAATTTAATACTATAATGTCAATATCCTTAATACTACAAACATATTCTACAAATTCTCTATTTGTTATAAATTTTTTAAAATAATGCGTTTGTTTGAGATCACAATTGATTAGTATTTTTAAAAATTTGCTATGTTTTTTGAAGTATTTGGTACTGAAATATTTATCAGTATATTAATGCAAATATAAGGTATATATTTTTTATGATTGCAGTATGTATTGAAGGACAAGGTGGCTGCAAAAGATGTAGAGATGGAACGTGTGCAAGATGCGCAGTGCTTTTACATCAAGGTACTTGTGTTGATACTTGTCCACCAGGCCATATTGCAGATTGGTCAACTAGAGATGAATACATGGGCAGAATTTGTAAGGAAACAGGATACATGTTTGGGTTCACTGGTAGTCAAGTAGCCATTTTAGTAGGAGTTGTTTCTGGTGCAACTATATGTATTCTGATAATATTATGTGGGGCTATAATTGTACATAGAAGAAAAAAAAAAGCTGCTAAATTAATTCAACAGTTTGAAGACAGGTACCTTTTGTTATAAATATAATATATTATATATATATAATAGTTTCTTTCTATGCTCAATGATACTAGAAGACAAGTTAGGGAATTATATTACTCTGGAAATAATGGGGATGGCGCTGTTGGGATACAAGCTTATAGGTACAGTTATAAAATATAAACTTATTATCGATATGTTCTTTCATTAATATAATTTTAATTTACAGACCAGTTCTGCGTGATTTGGCACGTATATTAGTTCTTATTAATAGAAGAGATGATGAAATACCAGTTCCTCCAGATGATTGGCAAAGACTTTTTTCATGGGCTGAGAGACTATTAAGACGGTATAAAAGGCACAGCTCTCCTGAAGTAAGTTGACTGATATATTAGAAATTGATTTAAAAAAAAATTCAATTTTCAGAAGCTTGTTATTTTAAATTTTTCTTTTTTTCACGCAAGTCTCTAAAACACTTTGGTGAGTCATGCACGTTAAAAAAATAAATATGCATGTAAAAAGAAGGTTTTTAAGTGAAATTACATTAAACTATAAATTTTTGTACATTTTTACAAATTTTAAGTGATAATATTTTATAATTCAAGGTGGCTCAACTTGTAACATTCTTGCAACAGCCAACAGCATCCGTCCAAATGAATTCACCACAGCAAGTAACAATCACACAATCACCTCAGCCTTATGAACCAAGAACCACTCCAACTAATCTGACTACATTCCAACCAAATGTACCACTTACAACATTTCAAGCAAGCGATAAATCAAGTATCAGTCCTGCAAGTTCCAGTCTTGGATATGTAAAAGACAGTCCTGTGAGCTCCAGTCTTGGACAAAATAGCTCTGGAGTTTATAATGAGAAACTTAGTCCAAATGGATCTAGCATAGGACAAACAACTCCACTAGTTTACGACAACCAAAAACGACTAAAATCTTCAAATACCCATTTTCAAGAACTTGCCATTTCAACTTTTAATCATAATTACAATACTGGTGCAACATTAACAGAATCTCCTTGTGCAATAGATGAATGTGAGGCAAATGGACTTGATCGTGAATTAAATCCTCAGTGGGAATTTCAAAGTACTACAGAGGCTGCTAACTATACTATTTTATCAGATTGGTCACCTGCTCGTGAATACCTCATTGATGATTTTACAATTCTTGGTTTTCGGCCACAAGATGAAATTACCACAGAACTGTAAATAATATATTATAATATACGTAATTTATATATTTCTTTATAGTATTTGCTCATAAAGATATATTTTCTATTTACAGAAAATACATATTTCATTTATTTTCTATTTTTTCATTGATTATAAAACTGCAATATTTAAAATCATAATCGAAAAATTTCGTCTTCATATTATTAGAATAATTTATTTGTATTTAATGTATTTTCAGTCATTTTCATAAAATGGGATTTTAATCAAATATATTATTTTCATATCGTTCTTTAAACATTCAAATATGTTGAATATTTTACAATCATGAGGCAAATTAAAATATGTAAATATATCATACCAAAAGAAATAAAAAAGTCCTTTATTTTTTCTCATTGTAGGAGAAAGCACAATTTTCAAAAACCAAGAACCAAAATTCCAAAATTACATTTTTGGCATGCACTGTTTAATTATTAGATAGATAAAATGCATAATATATAAATAAGTACTAAGTTCTAAATGCTTTTCAAATATTAAACAACTTTAAAGAGAAACAAATTTCATTTTATTAATTTTTACTTAATCTCTATTAAGTATACATTAAGCTGCATTAATATAACAGACGTAAGATACTTTCTTCGCAATCATTATACGCATGTAATTGAAAGTAAATACACAATGTGTTCATATGTACTTGATTTTATATTTAAAACATGTGCATTAAAATTAAAAATTCTAAACTCTTTATAGTACATTTTCAAATTATTACATGAAAAGAAAAACTTTTTAATTTCTTTTGGTCTAAGAGGTCATTTTTCCTGATCCCATAATTTTGGAAAAATTTGTATGTATGCTTGAATGTATGCATGTACGTATGCACGTATGCACGTATGTATGTATGTATGTATGTATGTATGTATGTATGTATGTATGATGTATGTATGTATGATGTATGTATGTATGATGTATGTATGCATGTATGTATGTATGTATGTATGTATGTATGTATGTATGTATGTATGTATGATGTATGTATGTATGTATGTATGTATGTATGTATGTATGTATGTATGTATGTATGTAGCTTGATGGTTTATGTATGTATGAATTCTACGTAAGAACGAATTTATGACACCAAATAATTATAAGCGTTTTGTTCAGATGATATTTAATTTCTATATTACAAATGTTTAATAATTATTATATAATTTACTGTACTAGTCAATATTTCCTTCTATGCAAAAATATGAAGTATATTACGAAATTATGTCCTTATATTACCAATGTTTGAAATAAGTTTATAAAAATAATTTTAAATTTTTATTACAAATATTTTTTATCAATGCACCAACATATCATTATTGAATAAAGTATTGCAAAACATTTTCAATGTAACACATGTATGTAAACATACTTGTATATGTTGTTACAGAAAAGACCAAAATGGTCAGATGTATGTACAAATTGATGTAAATATTAATATTTTACTAGCAAATGTAAAATGATTATAAATATAATATATATGTATGTAATATAATTAAACTATTCTTTTTTTATATTTTTAATCCTTTTTCATTTCCAAAAAAAACTATATTTTCATAATTATAAAATTCTAATAAATTTACATTTAGAAAAAGAATTATCTTTATTATAAATTACTTTATATAATAAAACCATATAAGTTAACATAAGCAAATTTTATTGATTACTTTGTATAGAAATTTATCGTTTTTTTATTAATATTTGGTTTTTAAGAAAATAGTGATATTTGATTTATAAACATTTTTCATCCTGGTTGCATGGATTGTCTAGGAACAGTTCGTGATTCACGAGCAAGAAGATTGACAGACTTCTCGAACGTGAGAGAGGTGTTGCCGCAGTGATCAGTTTTCTCGAACGTTAAAGACTGATCGGATGAACTCATAGTGTTGCAACTGCTGGCGACTAAATCACAGACTAATTACGAAAGAAGGTAAAGATTGTCTGATGTAAAATTGAAAAAGGACGGATATCGCGATTTTCCTTACGATTGTTTTAAGGAAAGTCGGGAGTTTGCTAGAGGGCGGACGTTTCCTAATTAGCAGATGATTGGATCAAGGGCGTTCCTTTGATTCACGAATCGGTCATCCTAAAGAAGAAGGAACATCCTCCAAACAATGCCGGTGATGGAGAAACCCCTCCTTCAGAGTGAGGCGTATTGGTCAGGTGCACAGGGATCATCGGTATATTGATGACTTTTTCAACTACGTCGTCGTCACCCCCTATTTATGACCCCTTTGGACGCTGAGGCCTAACAGAACCAGTGCACATGGATTAGACTCGAATCCTACAAGCCTATTATCAGCCAAATTTTAAGTGTTGCCTAATTTTGTTAAAATTAGGTATTGAATTGTTTCTCATGTCCGGCGACACTCAAAACATTAAAAAGAAATTTCCTAAAAATATAAAATAACGAAATTGTAAATAGAAAATTCCAAAGATCGAATTATTTTAGCACTCAAGATCCAGCAGTTAGCTGTTTTAAAATTATTTTAGCTGAATATTTAAAAATAAAAAAATGTTAAATAAATTTATTTTATAAAAAGACACACGGTCGTTAGGGAAAATATTTGTGACAGTAGAAAAAAAGTGGTAAATCTAGAAATATTCGTAACGATTATTAAATATCTCGAATGCATAACCGATTAGCAATTAATAACAAATTAATGCACCAACATATCATTATTGAATAAAGTATTGCAAAACATTTTCAATGTAACACATGTATGTAAACATACTTGTATATGTTGTTACAGAAAAGACCAAAATGGTCAGATGTATGTACAAATTGATGTAAATATTAATATTTTACTAGCAAATGTAAAATGATTATAAATATAATATATATGTATGTAATATAATTAAACTATTCTTTTTTTATATTTTTAATCCTTTTTCATTTCCAAAAAAAACTATATTTTCATAATTATAAAATTCTAATAAATTTACATTTAGAAAAAGAATTATCTTTATTATAAATTACTTTATATAATAAAACCATATAAGTTAACATAAGCAAATTTTATTGATTACTTTGTATAGAAATTTATCGTTTTTTTATTAATATTTGGTTTTTAAGAAAATAGTGATATTTGATTTATAAACATTTTTCATCCTGGTTGCATGGATTGTCTAGGAACAGTTCGTGATTCACGAGCAAGAAGATTGACAGACTTCTCGAACGTGAGAGAGGTGTTGCCGCAGTGATCAGTTTTCTCGAACGTTAAAGACTGATCGGATGAACTCATAGTGTTGCAACTGCTGGCGACTAAATCACAGACTAATTACGAAAGAAGGTAAAGATTGTCTGATGTAAAATTGAAAAAGGACGGATATCGCGATTTTCCTTACGATTGTTTTAAGGAAAGTCGGGAGTTTGCTAGAGGGCGGACGTTTCCTAATTAGCAGATGATTGGATCAAGGGCGTTCCTTTGATTCACGAATCGGTCATCCTAAAGAAGAAGGAACATCCTCCAAACAATGCCGGTGATGGAGAAACCCCTCCTTCAGAGTGAGGCGTATTGGTCAGGTGCACAGGGATCATCGGTATATTGATGACTTTTTCAACTACGTCGTCGTCACCCCCTATTTATGACCCCTTTGGACGCTGAGGCCTAACAGAACCAGTGCACATGGATTAGACTCGAATCCTACAAGCCTATTATCAGCCAAATTTTAAGTGTTGCCTAATTTTGTTAAAATTAGGTATTGAATTGTTTCTCATGTCCGGCGACACTCAAAACATTAAAAAGAAATTTCCTAAAAATATAAAATAACGAAATTGTAAATAGAAAATTCCAAAGATCGAATTATTTTAGCACTCAAGATCCAGCAGTTAGCTGTTTTAAAATTATTTTAGCTGAATATTTAAAAATAAAAAAATGTTAAATAAATTTATTTTATAAAAAGACACACGGTCGTTAGGGAAAATATTTGTGACAGTAGAAAAAAAGTGGTAAATCTAGAAATATTCGTAACGATTATTAAATATCTCGAATGCATAACCGATTAGCAATTAATAACAAATTAAATTCATACTTTTGTAGATTTTAATGCGTTCCTAATTTGGCGGGTTTTATTACAGGAAGTGATCAAACTGCGCACGCACCCGGATGCTGCGCGCGCATCGTAAATGAACTAACAAAGAACACTTGACAAATTTCATTTTACCATATTACAAATTAAGCAGTTTATTTTCAGAAAATTTTGTTAGAAATTTGTTTTTCATTATGGATAGTTTATTTATCAAGTGATTTTTGCGTAGAAATCGATCAAAAGATGGTCGACTAAATGATGCTCCAAACGCGTAAGTTCCTGCGGGGTGGGCGAGGGACGCCATGACAGTCGTCGTATTTTCTGTTAACTGCGAGCACGTATGCTCTTGTCAGCGTTTTCGTGAAATTCTTGCGCAGCTTGGCGTCTATCTGGTTCAAAATTGGCAAGCCCGTTTCCTGAATTCGGCGAACTTTCCTTTGAATATATTCTGGAGGTGGAGGGCGAGGGCGCGTGGCCATTATCAGGGATTTGCTTGTGGGTACCCGTGGCGAGGTGAGACGTCGAGAGGCGGCGAAAGGCGTCCCCCCCTGCGTCGGGACGCGCGTCTCCCTGTATACGAGACGGCCTAGGGCCGACGAAGCGAGATGCCAGAACCGCCGACGGCACCGTACACCACGTGAGTCCACCCTCCGAGCTCTCTCGATTATCGCCTCGGCCCTCTTGAGCGATTTCTATAAATCCCCTTACCCCGAATCCCGAGGAACCTCCATCTTGTAGCCTCTTGTCCTCGTTCTACAAGTCACGATAATTGACGCGTCATATGCCTGAGACACCAGAAGATGGTGCCCGTGAACCCTCTCTCGAGTACGAGGGGATCTACGGCGAGTCCTGGCAAATGTGGAAATACAGCTGCGTACTCATTCGAGCCGCTGGTACGCTAACATTTTAGTGTTTCACTATCAGTCTTTGTCGCCTTCAAAAGATGGTATCGGATGACTCACCCTTTCCCGCTCACTCGACAAAAAACTCTAAAATATCTGTGAGGTTAAATTAACTACTTTCTTTTTTGTGCAACATGTCGATACTTTCTTTACGATATTAACCTATCATATGAGCATTATATAATAATAAGTGTCCGCCCAATGATGTCTCGGGTTCATTGTATCTTGAAAGAGTTATTTCGCTTATTGATATTAAACCAATTGATTTCGAGGTTAAATCACAAGGTTTATTTTACTAGTCAGTTCCAACAGTGCAAAGGGCAATGTGGCTACTTTACTAATTATGTGTAACATTTTTTCGGAGTAATACTAATTTCAATAATTTTTCATACTTTATAACTAATGAATATGTATTATTAGATTTTATTTAAATATTTGTGTAAATCATTAGTAATTTTTAATAGAAATTAATTTTAATTAAATTATTTTGCAGGATGAGAAATGAAATATATCAAAAACATTTAATTAGTATCCTTCAGTGAATAAAGATGAATAGTGAGCAGCATGCATTGCCAGCGACTACGCAGGCACAACAAGAGGTAAGAACATTTTCAACTGATACAGGCTATTTACCAAACCACAAATGCGCAACTGATATGTTAAACACTACAGTTTAAAAATATTGTAAGATAAATCAGAGTCCTTATTTGTTAAAATATATTTATTTTTATGAATTTTTCCCTTTATTTAATTCATAAATCTTTTTTAATAAATATTAATTAATCTTTCAGTGCATTAGATTTGTATTTATAACTTTTTGTTATATCTGCTGATCTTTTTTATACAGCTGTATGTAATATTTCTTTATTTGTGTTTAGCATTGTGAAACAATTACATCTAGATAATAAAATTTTGTATAAAATTTGATAGTATCTTCTTACTAAGTTTAATTGCTTGTAGTAAATTTAATGAAGTAGCTTTTGCTTGAATACTCTGTATTCATCAGCTTGTTCTATTTGCAACTTAAGTATTTAAAAAGCGTTGTATGTTAAAAAAGATAAATATTTACAAATATTATAATGTACTTATAATATTTATATGCATTATGCTTTATTATTAGACATAAATATGTAAGCTTTTATCATTAAAATACATATTTTATATTATTTTGCAATTTGAATTTAGATATAATTATATTTCAATTTTTGCTAAATTACAAATTTTGTATATAAGAATGAATAATACTGACGGCACGAATGGCTGCACGAGTTTGTTATAATTTAATTTATAGCTTTTGTAATGCTAGAAAAAAGGAATTTGGAAACTAGCGCATTTGTTGATTGGATTTAAGCCTGATGCATGCTATTGCATGCTCTATCAATGTTGTACAAATGTTTGAATGTATATCGGTAGGATGTAAACGCGGGTCAAAGTGGTCGTCCTTCATACCCAGGTGGTTTGGCTACAGCAACCAGTCTTGGCAATGTAGGGAGTACCCCGCATTCATCCGCGGACCTGCGTGTAGGTACAGCCGTAGCGTTAGCCTCCTCGGTAGCTAAATATTGGGTCCTCACCAATCTATTTCCTGGACCGCTACCTCAGGTCTCGGTCTATCATCATTCCCACCACAACTCCTCACATAGGAGTAGTGGAGGTGGAGAGGCATCTTCCAAAGAGCCAGCCTCTTCATTGAACCAAGAAATGGCGTTGACTTCCAGTTCACATCATCAGTCAACACCTACACACCATCATCATCAACCTTCAGTTAGCAGTAGCAGTCATCATAGTTCTTTACAACCAAACCCACAGGTTTGTTTACTTAGAGGTATGCGATGATTAGTTACTGAATGTAGCTTATAAATGATCCAGGTTTAGTATCTGCGTTTGCAGGAGTTGTGGTAATATACTGTATTGTATGTAATCTCATATAAGTGTGAGTAGCTAGTAAAGTTATGTCTTGTAATACATACACATGGAATGCTTGCAATTTCACATTTATAATTTAAGATATGCTTTTGTTAAAGTGTTCTTGTTTTAATATTTCTTTTTGTTATATATAACCATCTAATTGTTTTATATATATATAACTGACACTGTTTTTAACTGTCGTGTTTATTATCTAGTTGTGTCTATTATATATGTTTGAAAATGAAAGTATAAAATGTGAAATATATTTTATGATTAATTTAATGGTACTTTTAACTGTCTAATTGTTAAAACTATAATTCAGTTGCCTTGCAAAAGAACGTAGTAATATTTTATCTTTGTATTTTATTTAGCAGATACCAGTTTCTCTGTCAGGCCTTAATTTAGACGGAGCACATATACCTGCCAGCGTCGGTCATTTACAGGCAGCACATGCACAAATGCAGCAACAAATGCAGGCAGCACAACAGCAACAGTTGCATCAGCAGCAGCAACCTCAACAGCAGCAGCAGCAGCAGCAACAACCACCTCACCATCAAATGCAAAATCATCAAAATGCTCAGAACAATGGACCAACTGCACATAATCAAAACGCACAGCGAGATGATAACAAGGTGAAAGATGAAGGTGGAAGTTGCACGACTGAACGTTGCAGTGACAATCAAGTTCATTGTCAAGTTCAATGTGACCTCCAATTACAAACATCTCAAGATTTGCAACAAAGCCTTATGCAACAGCAACAACAGCAGCAACAGCAACAACAAATTGGTGTGAACATAAGTGGAAACTCATCAAACGAAGGTGGAAGTCAAAATAATACTGAAAAACCTGAAAAGGAAAAAGAACTGCGTCAACTTAATATGACGCAGTACGTTCGTACAGTTTATATATGTATTTACGATAATTTTTGTAGCCTGACAAACGACATTACAATTTTTGTATAGATTCCAAGTGCCAGATTTAAAACCAGGAGGTCATATGATGGATGTGAGAACAGCTGATGGTTCAGTTGTAAAAATCAGTGCTGGAAATGAGCAAGACTTAGCAAAAACACTTGGTGTTGAAATGGTGCAAAATATGTATAAGGTAAGAAATAATGTAGTGTACATATAATACGCATCATATAATATGTATTTAAAATTACATTTATATTATATTTTATAGGTAAATGTTGAGGATATTAATCAGCTATTAGCATATCATGAAGTGTTTGGAAAACTACAAAGTGAAATAGCAGCTGGTACAACCTTGGTTGGAAGTACTGTTCCTACTCAAACAGTTACCACTATACAAAATGGAACTCCAATTGTACAACAAGTTCAATTAAATAAGTTCGATATTAAATCAAGCGATGGTGAAGCTACACCAGGACCAAGTGCTTCGCCAGTATCAGTTGGAAGTCATGCATGTGAAATATGTGGAAAAATTTTTCAGTTTCGCTATCAGCTTATTGTACATCGTCGATACCACACGGAAAGAAAACCTTTTACTTGTCAGGTACATAACAAATACTTTCATATCTTTTTTATATTTTATTTTTATACATTTAATGTATTCTTTCAAATTGTTCCAAATTTATAGGTGTGTGGCAAGGCCTTTTTAAATGCAAATGATTTGACAAGACATGGGAAATGTCACTTGGGCGGATCTATGTTTACTTGTACAGTTTGTTTTCATGTATTTGCAAATGCACCATCTTTGGAACGTCATATGAAACGACACGCTACTGATAAACCATATAATTGTACTGTATGTGGAAAAAGTTTTGCAAGAAAAGAACATTTGGATAATCATACACGTTGTCATACTGGAGAAACACCTTACAGGTAAATGCATTTATTTTACTTCACTAAAGTTTAAATAAATTAATAGAAATTACTTAAAAAATGTACGAATTTGATATGTTACACATTTTTAATTATCGATTAATAAATAATTATTGATTTATATTTTGATTTTTAATTTTTAATATTTATATTATATTTAACAAATTAGCGTTGACAAAAATATATATAACTATAAAGTATTTATTTAAATCCAATTGAATTTTTCATTTGAAGTAATTTTATAATTTTATACTTCAGGTGCCAGTATTGTTCAAAGACGTTTACAAGAAAAGAACATATGGTAAATCATGTTCGAAAACATACAGGTGAAACACCTCATCGATGTGATATTTGTAAAAAGAGCTTTACCCGCAAAGAACATTTTATGAACCATGTTATGTGGCATACGGGAGAAACTCCTCACCATTGTCAAGCTTGTGGCAAGAAATATACACGTAAAGAACATCTCGCAAATCATATGCGTTCACATACCAATGATACACCATTTCGCTGTGAAATATGCGGTAAGTAATTTATTTTTCCAGTAACTCGTGTGGCGTAAATTATTATATATACGAGTAATACATTATTTACATATAATTTCAGTATCGTGTGCACATAATCTGTGCTTTTTATAAATACTCTTTTTTTCCCTTTCTATTATTATTTTAATATGTATATAAAATCAGATAATAATTAGTATGTTTCTATTTTTAATTTCAAGATCACTTTCATTATTTAAAATGTATTTTTTATACTATTTTTATATGAATTACATATAATATTACAAATTTTTTTTAGACATTATGATTAACATTCATGATAATTTCTTTCGTTAATCTTTTCTTTTTTTTATTTTACTATTCATTAACACCAGTAAATAATAAGATTATTCTATATAAAAGTCACATATGATTAATATTTATAAAGACTTTTCAAAATCTGTATGTTGTACTGAATTTTTATATGAATTTTATTGAATTACATGTTGAACGGAATATAAATTTCCGATTTCATCTCGAAAAATTTAAAGTGATCTTGAAATGTTTGTAACAAGAAAAAAGATAACAAATTATTGTCACGTTTTCATATTTGAGTTTAACGCATTTTTTTAACAAGTATTATAGTAAACAAATTTTATAACTAAAAAGTATTGAATCTTTTTTTTTTTCTTTTTTGAAGTGCTACTTTTTTAAAATTTTGGTGCAATGTATTAAATCAGAAAACGAGAAATTATTTTAATATTAATTCTAATCAGATTTTTTCTTGAAATATAAAATATAAAAGTTTGTTATAATTATTCAAATATAAATAGATCTAATTACAGAAGTTCTTATTAAATTACTCATTTATTATAAAAGTTACTTTTGGCATAAAATAATAACCGGATGTTTAAATAGTGTATGAAGGAAATCTAAGAAAAATTTAATTGATTTAGTTTAATCAGTTACTTAAAAAAAGGTTATCTATGCGGATAAAATGATAATATTAAAGTTTTAAATAATATTATCATATAATATAAAAAATTAAAAAGTTAATGGGACGATTCCAGAATATCAATAACAGTAATTTATAATTAGTAATAGAAAATCATATAGAATTTAATATATAATTTCTTAATAGAGGGGCTTATGTTTTTTTTATACTTTAAGACATTTTATATGTCTTATTGTGATAAAGTAAATTTACATAGTCTGTGTTACATTATTTTCAATAGTATTTAAGATATTTGCAAGGTAAGTTATAATTATCAATTATTGATTGATAATTAAATATTTTATACCTAAAATTAGAAGTACTTGTTACAATTTGAATGTAAGTATAACATAAAAGAAATTATCATTCTAGTAGAACATTATTTATACAGAATAGTTCAATAATGAACAATTTACATATTTATATTTTTTATGTAATTAATATAAACGTGAGTAGGTACTTTTTGGAAACTAAAAATTGATATTTGAAACAAGTGTTTTTTAGGATTTCATATTCATGCTTATGTCTGTTTCTTAGTGTCAGTATTATTTTAGCAGTTCATACATAAAAGTGCATACACTTATGCATTTTTGTGCATATTCATTTGACTTTAAAAGCATGCATTAATATGTTTTGCATACAAGAAATTGTGTAATATATTTCATGAAAAATAGTTTAATATCTTCTTATTTTAACATAATATTTTAATTTAATTTTATAATAATACTTTTATATGTTTATTCTAAACAAAGGCACAAGTAATATTAAATTTACATAATATAGCATTAAATCATTATATGGTAACAAATGTTATTTAATCTTTTCAAAATTAAGTAAATTAATTTCCATAAAAATAAATATTATTTCAATTAATACAATTTGAAATGAATGCTTTTGATAAATGTAATGGTTCAAAAACATGAAAAAATTAGAACATATAAATTCAAATAACCTGTCAAAAATGTTATTATCGAATATTGGTTATTTTTTCTTGTATTATGATATCACAATAAAAGGCTGCAAAAAGGTTAGAAAATATGAAATAAAATTCGCAAGAATTGATCGCGCATCGTGTCTAGCTACCTACAGTCACAGGTCGCGCGCATTCCTTCACAAAAGCGTCTTTCTAACCTTCGAATTATCAGTGCGTTTGACCGTCGTATATTATTTTTTTAGTGCCCGTCGCTATCGGTGACGGGTCATTTACGATCGTTTCATACGTCTGCACTTTACCACATACTTCGATGTCATGACTTATTTCGTAAATCTAAGCGGTTTGTACATATTATGAAGACGTTTCTTCATCAACAAGATACAATTTTATTTTCTTAAATTACGGCATATCGCCTTTGTCGATTTAATACCAACCTTAATTATTGAAATCTTGTTTGTAAAATATATCCAAGTCTTGCAATTCTTTTTTTTTGTTTTTGAAGATTTAAAACTTATACACATTATTTACTTATACGATTACTGTTATTATTCCGCACATTGTTACAAAATCTAAAAATTAGTTTAGAGTGTTACTATTGAATTATGTAACTTTATATTTAAACATTTCATTAAAAATATTTGGAAAAAATAATTTAATTTGTACAAAAGGTGGATTTTTATAAAATTCTTTTTATTGTATTAGTTTTTATAGCAGACAATGATTAAATTCAACATACAAAAGATAAAAACCTACAAATATAATTTATTTTTATATTTTTATGTAATTCTGATTTATCGATTTAAATTTCATGATTCTCTGTTCAATTAGAATTAAAATTAATATATTATGTTTTATATTATTTTCTCCTTTTAAAAGATTACTGAAAATATCTTTATTTATTTATACTTGCATGAACTTGGTAGTTATTATGTATTTTTAAAGAAGCGAAATTATAAGTGACATTATAATTGAATACATGCAATAAATTTCCATTTATTGTAACAATTTCACATGTATAGTAATGACCACGATATAGCGAAATCGTAAAATCAGTGAAGCATTAAAGTAAATACATTTAAAAGTTGATACAAACAAATTGGTAGAAATGAGTGAATGAGAATCTTGAATTACAATATTTAATATTGTTACCATATTTCATATAATATATTAAAACAAAAATTTATTTTTACACTACAAATTTTTGGTTCATTTCTTAAATTTATTTAAATAGTAATCGATATTCTCCATTTTTATACTTTGAAATGAAATAACGTTGGTAATAAGTTGCTTCTATTTTATTGTGCAAAATTTCAAAATAGAATGCATTATACACTTCTAAGTGCCGTGATACCGGTAGATGTCACTACTTGATGTTCTAATTTACGACCTCGCTATGTCATGATCGTTACTATACTATCTTCGATATTATTCTCAAAGTTCAAAGAAATATTTGCATGTTCAGTTTTTAATGTTACTATTTATTTCAAGAGTATACGGAAATTTGTTTTTGGTATGTGGGAATATTAAGGTTCTCCGTGCCCCACATATATATTTATAATTGTTTTATACTATAATATTGATTGTAAATAAGGAAGTGAAATTTAATATTATTAATTTTGTTGAATACCCAACGTTTTAAATTCAACATATATCTTACAAAAACAAAATTTTCAATTTAAAAAAGAAATGGAACATTTCACGACTGATATAAAGGTATTTATAAATGGCGTTGGTATTGCCTTTACAGTACGTGATGATATGTTTCAGTATTAAACTATTATTTAATAATTTTAAAATCATTCGTGCATTATAAAAATATTGATCTTTACATAATTAGTGTTTATAATTTCATAATAATATACAAATAGCTGTCGTAATATAAAAGTATAAAAATATTATTGGTAAAAGTTATCCCGGAAAAATGAATGTCACATTGATATTTTATTGCATTGGTTTTTTCTTCATAGGCATAGTGTTCACTTTTTACATGTTTTATATGCTTATTCGAAAAAAGATAATTTAATCAATCTTTGATATACATTTTTATATAATATACATTTTGCGTTGCTCCAACTATAAATATATATTTTACATAAATAGAATAATATAATAGTACATATATATTTTACAGATTAGTAGAAAAAATAATGGTTAGAATTTATAGATTCAAATATAAAAACAAAAATTATCGTTTGCCTAGAAAATTTAGTATGGATATCTACCAGAAAAATGGCGTTGTAAAGTTCATAAACAGCTTTAATGGTGATGGCTACAAAATTATCTGTCTGCTCTCTCTCTCTCTCTCTCTCTCTCTCTCTCTCTCAGTTCATATATTTAAATGTATCAAAAGGGGGGGGGGGGGGGAGAAAT
>NW_016910993.1:534375-680774 GCF_001483705.2 Eufriesea mexicana
GGGGGGGGGGAGAAATTATAAAAAGGAGGTTATTCATATCTATTGTTCATACTTGACTTTGACATTATTCTTCTGTTAGATATCTGTTAAATCTCCCAGATGAATAACATTTATTTCATTTACTGGAAGATTATTTTCTACAATATCCAATGAATGTCTGTTAAAATTATCAACTTTTCTGATTTTATTTTTCTAATTAACGTTATTGCTTAGCACGTTTCGAGTCATGTGAAACATTTTCCATGAGTCCATGCTCAGCTTTCCATTTAAACCAGTGAAGTTCCCAACGCTTGTAAAATAACTGATAACGCATAGTTAGTTCAGGCGATATAACGAGGTCATAAATTGTATCTAACAGTTGCCCCTGATTGATGCCAAAATGACACTATTGATGTTACAGACAGTCAAGACCGTGTATAGTTTGCTATTTGTAGGTGTTTAACATCAAGCATAAAACTGATAAAATACTGTTGATTAAACACTCTGACTCCCACACAAATTTTGTACAATAGAATTTTCATTGCAGTATAAAGAATGCCTTTAAACGTTTTCTAAGTCACGAAACGTTTTTGATCAAAGAAAAAATTTATAGAATATTAATATTCTTAAGATCATAAATCTAACAACACAAATAAACATACGTATATCCTTTATCAAGAAATATATTTGTATTATAAATTGTATAATAGCAAAAACAAAGGAAGAAATAATTTTAAAAATACTGTAATATATATTGATTTTATTTTAATTGGTCTAATATAATACTCCAATCATCGATGACCAATATGATCACACCGAAGAAACAAGCTCCAATTACGAGTGACTAACGTGTTAATTTCCAACTTCGACTTAAATCATTAGCTATCATCATTAAATTTTGTTTTATATAGCAAATATAAAAGAATTTTAGCTTTGACGAGCCACTGTGGAATGGAAAAACCCATTCCAATTTATCACTATACATTCATTGATTGATATTCAAGTTCTTTATTTTATCTAGATGTTTTATTATACATATTAGATTTTAGCCGTTACAAAGAATGAATATAAAAAAAAAAAAAAGAATACAAAATTTTAACTATAAAATAGTGTGCAGCAGTGGTTCCCAATTTGTGGTATACGTATCAGTAATGGTACATGAGCTGAATTAAATTATTAAATTTAAAAAATTATATATTTAAAAAATAATTATTGATTATTATACAATAGGTAGGGTATACTAGAATGAATAGATCTACCTATAGAGTGGTGTGATACGTAATTTAATTACATATTGGTTGGTGGTATGGAAAAGGAAAAGGTTGAGAACCGCAGACGAATAGCACGCAGGAATATAATTTTGAAAAATGTATTATGCTTTTATACACTGTTAAAATTAATATCGAACGAAAATGAAACGATAAAAAAATGCCTGTAATCATACATATAGTATTGTAATAGCAAAATCACGTAACATTGCACGACCGATGTACAATATGTTAAGTCACTATTTCATTGGAACATTTGTCTGTTTGTACTCGACTGATATTACAGCACTGCTATATCGCCTGTATCAACTATATACTAGTGCTAGTATACGGTAGTTAGGAACGAAATACATATATCAATCTCAATTTAACGCTTTCTCTGTTCCTTGTACACATAATGCACGATATATCAAGTCCATGGACGTTCAAGAAAAAATTTGCAACTTCTACACTAAACTTCTAACTCGATTTTCGATTTACGACTTTAACTCTAATTCAAAGAAAATACATAAATGCATCGATTTAAAAAAAAAAGAAAAAAAAAAAAAAAAAAAAAAAAAAAAAAAAAAAAAAAAAAAAAAAAAAAAAAAAAGAATTGTACTGTAAGATGAAGGTGGTTTTGATTTTTTTATTAAATATAACGTTTTTTACTAATTTTTATTATTGCAATTTGTTGTCACATGATAATCGATTAACTTTTGTTGGAAACATTTTTTTATAATCTTAGCAAAAGTGTATAGAATAGAAAAAAGATTGGAGAGTTACTTTTTGACACCCTTCTTACAACTGAAATCAAAATTGATAAAGATGTAACATAAGAAATTAAGACCACTTGTTAATATTTAGAAAAAATTAGTTGCGAGTTTTAAAGGTCTTGTAATACTAAAAATCATTTGTAAAAAAATCAATTAATCGGACAATTTGAAACATTGTTTCTGACAAGAAATTAAAAAATTTAGTAAAAATTATGGGTATTGTTAAAATCTACGTATTTTTATTAACATTTTGAGATATAATAATTTGTGAGTCATATACTTCAATTTTTCTATTTTTGTTCATTGCATCACATAGTGTGCATTATGAGCTATGAAATCCAAGTAATGTTGCTAACGCGATTGTCGGATTTCGGGTTTACGCGTTTTGATACAGGCAGATCCAGAAAAGTGGTTCATAACGTATATTCTTCTGCATTATTTAGTTTTGCTCACATGTCCTTAAAACACTAAACGTATACTCCCAGGTTGGGAACCGCTGGTCTAAAAGGACGAACGAAACTGTGAACTACCGATGAAAAAGATATGCAGCTTTTAAAGATTTATTATAATAACAATGAACACTTTGAACGAATTATATTTGGATGTTATATAAAATTGACAAAAGGAATGTATGTTTTTAAACAGCGTGATTAAAATTGTTTTATAATAATTGTACTTCAAATGAGTATTACAGTAATATTTTATTGAGGTTATATCATATATTTTCAAATTTTGATTATAAAATTGAGTCTTAAACCCGAAATATATAAATTTTAATCATTTTCAAGATTTATTACTATTATGATAGATACTACTTTTTTATGAGATTTCTTTTCTAACTCACATTATGTAATTTCTGTTTTCATTTTTATCTGTGGACATAAGTCAATTCTTTTATTGAATTAGCAGTGTTTGTGGTATATTTACTGAAATATTGAACGAATATTCCTATATAAATTATAATATCTGTATTATCATTAATTGATAATTAATAACCTGTATTATTATTTGTAGTATTTTTATCTAAATATATATAAAGTAATTCTAAAAAAATATAACAATATAATGATTGCAATGATTATTTTAAAAATAATAATTGAAATAGTACATTAAATTGCATTGTAAAATGTAATATAGAAATTGTAAAATTAGAATACATGTAGTGCTCATGAAACACTAGAATTACCCAAAAAGGATTTAAATGACTTGTTCAAGATATGTTACTTTTACAATTTATAAAAGCATATAGCTGCTTTTAACAAAATTAATGTTGACTTGTATATAGTTATTTGCCTTCATCGTACCACTATATGACTTACATATAATACATTTACTCGTTATAGTTCTAGTGTTAATTTCAGAATTTCTGACACTATTATTTATTTGTATACACATATGTCATTTACGTAAATTTGTTTTAATTTTATGCATTCTATAAAGATAGAAATTAAAACAAATTATGTTACAACTCTAAAGTTCTTGTCTTCTAGTATTGGTACTTATTTCACTTTTTAGGTTTAATTTTTCATTCATGCTTAAGAGATGCGTTATACATATACTTTCAACATAATATCTTTCTGAAATATTACAAGAACCAGTTTAAATCTGCAAGTCCAAGGATATATTATTTGCTAAGACCAAATAAAAAATATGTAATTAACGTGCACTTTAGAATTAACCTTTTTTGTAAAAAAAATATTGTTTTATATTATCACCTAAATCATTATCATGTTTTTGAGTCTTTTGAGTAATGAACTCTCTGAAACTATAAATACTGTTTACTAATGACAAGCAGAACTTGTTCGCATATTGTGTGCCGTACATATATGGTATACCTATAAAGCATACATTATAACCTCTTTTCTGCCGTGACACGATTGTTGTTCGTGTGACGCTTTAGTCGG
The DNA here is from genome assembly GCF_001483705.2 of Eufriesea mexicana. Lineage (NCBI taxonomy): Eukaryota > Metazoa > Arthropoda > Insecta > Hymenoptera > Apidae > Eufriesea > Eufriesea mexicana. The sequence goes on from NW_016910993.1 coordinate 538,282, forward strand.
GGTATAGTATCACTCAAAAGTTTGGTATCACTCTTTTATTGGGGGCCTTTTCAAGAGAAAAAAATATGGATGCATCTTTAAGCATTTACATGTGTATTTTAAATACATATATACGACTATAATAAAAACGTTAGGTTACAATTCTTAGCTTATATTTATGTAAAATGTTTGCACAATTTGGTTAATTATTTAGCTTTATATTTAATCTTATATATTTAAAAATTATATGATAGAAAATAAATTATTTCATAAGGAAATAGTATTTGTAGCATTTATAGCATTAACACAACTTCAGTGGTTCATATATTTATTAATTTATTTATTATTCTTCATACGCCATATTTTGTTAATTCTAATTACAAGCAACCAATTCCATGTAAAAGTTCTTCTTGGCAGCTTTTATTGATATTATTCTGTAGAAAAATCGCATAACCTGCTTAAAGTGTTCAAATTAAACAAAAATAGTGGGAAAATAAGAGTATTTGCAAAACTAAGAGACAAAAATGATATATAAAAGGAAAAGATGTTAATAAATCTATTAAAGATGAAAAAAATAGTAGATCTATTTTTTACTTTTTTCTTTCGAAGAGTAAAAACATGAAAACATTGATTCCGGACATATGAAAGATACCATATGTTTTCACATATATATTTATAATAGAATATCCCTCAGTGTCATCACGAGAGAAAAATTCAACAAAAATTCCTTCAATATGACATATATTCCACATTTAATATCGTTAATCCTTTCATTTGGCGAACTAACGTTTACTAATATTTACCCTGGATCTTCGGATACAATATCTCAGACCGTAATAAAAAGGCATGCAAGATATCTTGTCCAAAGTATTGCATAAACACATCGTGTCTCAAAATTCATGGAAACAAAAGACTTATATGTTGAACTCGTCTACCTTTATGACCTTGAAATATGTGGCAAAGAGTATATTTTTATCAATTTCTTTCTATACAAACAGTGATTATACTTAGTTTCTGAGATACTGGGAAAAATCTGTTGGTATTATTGCATTGAATTTTGTCTATACCTATACGTCCTTGAGATACTCGGGCACAGCTGGTTCGTGTAATCGGATCCACCTACTAGTGAACGTGGTAGTGTGTCTATGACTGAGTATTATAGCCCAAGGCTAAAGCTCACATGCATAATTAGGCATTAGCTAATACTGCGTAAACCAAACTGAATCCACCCCTATAGCAACTGCCAGGGGTTAACGAATGGAATAATCAGTCTATCGGTTGGAGTGCAGATGACATAACCTAACTCCATTACCTGCTAGAAATTTTAATATGGATATATGTTAGATACCGTCTATGATCGTCTCATGGGTACACATCTATGAAGCAACTTCAATATATATACTGAAAGATTCTCGTTAATATCGTGGAAACTAAGGCAGATTAGCTCTATATCTGTAGGAAAATATAGCTCAAAATTGTGCACTTTGCAACATATTATGAGCTCATTGGACTAGGTGAAGAGTCTCATAGTGCAGTGGTTCTCAAGCTGTTTTAGGCATGGAACCAAATTCAATTAAGGATATTAAATAGAATCTCAACATTTTACTCGTGTTAACTCTCTTTTTCATCAGACTATTTTGACACTCTATAGAAATTGAGAGCAAATATCAATTCACATTATCGGCTATTCGATATTCGGTGACGGTTACTATTTAGGGAGAAAATTCGTTTTAGCCTCGTTTGTATAAATAGATTTCTATGAACAATGCCAAAATTTCATTAATATCTCAAAAACTACTAAATTTCCGAAATTACAATAATAATATTTCACATTTAGAACCGGCCTATAAAATAATATTTTACATTTAGAACTTACCTGTAAAATAATATTTTAGAACTTACACACCTACACCTACACATGGACGCGGCGGTGCCGATCTATGATGTGAGCTTTTTGTATTAGAGAACAACTTTAAAAGTTCATTAAATTAAGTTTTGCTTATTTTCATAGTAACTTGCTACAAAATTTTTTATATCGGCTCGCGGAACCCTTATAGAAATGAAACAATAAGACGTAATAGAGTATTGACGAGTTAACTACTTAAACTACTGCTAGGATACATTTCTTTCATCTCAAAAATATTTTCATCGTCCAGATTGATAACATTTTGTGGTACAAAGATTTACACTAGAACCACTCGTGTGGCATGTAGCTAGATATACTATACACAAAAGATGCTAATCGGAGTGGCATGCTGAAGATAAACAGACATATATATAATCGCGATTTCATTCGAGTAAAGGTCAACCTGAATTTTATCAAAAGCACATGACTTCAGTAATTAGTATCCAAAATAAAGTATCCAAAATCTGTCGTTTCGAATTGATATGGTATTTTTAACATCAAACAATAAACAACTTCTATCGTCTGTCCACTTTTACTCGCCAGCAGTATTTATCCGAATAAAGTCAATATTAATTTCGTGAAAAGCAACTTTTCCATTAGAAAACTGAAATATGTGAAAACTGTCCATTTCATTGGTCCTATAATTCTAGTGTCATTCATCTTGGAATCGTCCCATATGTACATGTCAATCACAGTTTAATTACAGTCTGATTTATATTACAGTATAATCAAAGCATTGGTGTTTTTTTTTCTTTTTTTTGGTTCTGTTTACCGCTGCAAATACAGGTAAGTCGTTTACGAGAAAGGAGCACTTCACGAACCACATAATGTGGCACACGGGTGAGACGCCGCACCGCTGTGATTTCTGCTCGAAGACATTCACTCGAAAGGAGCATCTTTTGAACCACGTTCGCCAGCACACGGGTGAGTCTCCACACCGATGCGGCTTCTGCTCCAAATCGTTCACCAGAAAGGAACACCTTGTTAACCACATCCGCCAACACACAGGTGAGAGCGGTTGGCAGATGTCCACTTCACGGACAATCGATTGTAATATTTGTCTCTAAGAGTAGTATTTTTATACGTGGCTAGAAAAATCATGTTTAGTTAAGAAACACGAATTAGGTACTGTCCATCACCGAGTCCACCATGTTCATGTAACGTTTCATGTAACACAACATAAACCAAGAATCGTTGCGAAAATTCGTTCAAGTCAGAATCGATCATTGTCTCATGTTTGTTATGTCGAAAACGATCGTTCAAGAGCATCTTGCCTTCGAACACGTACACACGATGTCATTGGGTTTTTGCTTCTACCCAATGTTTAACTATGATTTGCAACTTGCATGCGAAAAAGACAAGACATACGAGTATATATTTCTTCTCTAATTTTTTTTTTTCCTTTTTTTTTTCTTTTTGCTTTTCGTATTTCATTTTTGTATATTTAATAGAATTTTGTTTATAATGATATACCAGGGGATAATGCATTCACCGTTCGTGCATAACAATTCACATTGTGTCTAACTAGCAATTAGCTTAACCGATCACAATTATCCCATTTCATCATTGGATCCCATAGAGACATTTACTGTTCTGCCTAATACACCGCTCTCATACATGCTTTTTATTAACTATTTCAGAGCCTCTTCGCTAAACGAAACGTTCTCATAATGCCTTCGCGTTATAGAGACGTTTTTTTTAGTCGGCTTATTGTCGCTCTTTTTTCTTTTTTTTTTCTTTTTTTTTCTTTTTTTTCTCGTTTTTTTGTATTTTTTTTTGTTTTTTACTTTTTTGTGTCTTTTTTTATTATTATTTTGTCTTGAAGATTTGTACATATTTCCATTCTCATTTTCATTTCATTTCGTAGGTGGCAAAATTCGTTAACGAGATTTACTTTAATGTGAAAAATTGTTATAGTCATAGCATAGAGGTTTATACTTTTTTTCTTTTTTTTTTTTTTTTTTTTTTTTTTTCTTTTTTTTTTCCTCCACTTATTTTTGTTTCTTTCGATGGTTGTTCTTAAAAAGAATATGTTTTTTAGCGTTCGGGATTATAACGTCTTCTTTGAATATTTACCGTTGTACCAAATAATATTTCATCGATGTAACGTAAGGAAATGACAATATCGACGGTTGATTTTTCACAATTATCACTATAAAAGTAACTAAAATTTAGTTGTCGCAGACATTCAATGTATGTTTTATGTACTTTTCATTCCCGATACGGCAACACTGCATTTTTGAATATTCAAATAGTAACAAATATTATTCCGTGCATTGTATGTTACAATTCGCATATTCTATTAAACTTCTAGAAAAAAATTGGTGAACTTGAGAATTTGACAATTTAACAAAAATCACTAGATGAAAAAGTAACTAGAAAATACAGGGTGACTCGCTCGTTAGTCGACTCAAAGTACCATACAAGCAGGAATCCTTAACACTCGAAACTTTACAGCTCACACGTACACGCACACATTCGTCACGTTATCGTGCAAGGACACAGGAGTCGTGCTGCAGGCTTTAATACTGCCTTTGAGTACACTAGCGAACGTACCACCCTGTAAACACACGAAGATCCAAAATCCGTGATGGTAAAGTAGCATTTTTAATATGCATCTGGTCCGTACGTTGCATCGGGGAAAATCGATCGAAAGAAAATCGAACCGCGTGAAATTCTAATTAGAGAAGTAAAAATCGCGAAATCGTTGGTTGATGTTGCGCAGGAGAGACGCCCTTCCGCTGTCAGTACTGTCCGAAAGCATTTACGCGGAAGGATCATCTGGTGAACCATGTCAGGCAACACACGGGTGAGTCACCGCACAAGTGCCAGTATTGCACCAAATCCTTCACGAGGAAGGAACATTTGACAAATCACGTGCGTCAACACACAGGCGAATCGCCACACCGATGCCACTTCTGCTCCAAGTCATTTACTCGTAAGGAGCATTTGACGAATCATGTACGAATCCATACCGGCGAATCACCGCATAGGTGTGAATTCTGTCAGAGAACGTTCACCAGGAAAGAACATCTAAATAATCATCTCCGTCAACATACCGGAGATTCATCGCACTGTTGCAACGTGTGCTCTAAACCGTTTACAAGAAAGGTGGGTTGAAGTTATAAATATGTTTATTTTAGGTGGATAGTATGAAGAGATGTATAGAGATATGCAGGAAATGTCACGAGATTTATGGATAAGGTCAATGTTTAACCCTTTCGCTGTTTAATAAAGTCGAGGTATGTGGTCACAAAAATCTTCCAATTTTCTTCATTTATGGATAAAGAAATATAACTTATCTGTATTTTTATATTACAAGATAGTGTGATCTTGGATGATCCAAGTCGGATCCTTGACCGTATAATGTACGGGCAGAACAACGAAAGGGTTAATATATGAAAGTTGTGACGTAATCAAGACTGAAACAATGGTGGATAATTGGACTATACTTATGTACATTTGAAACGATACAAGTGAAGAATTCGTAATACAAGCATGGATAATATAAGACGCTTATACGCCAAATTAACTAACTACTTAAAATGAACAGTAGATTTTAAGAAGAAATTTATTTTGACACATTGTACACGCTGGTCACGTAATATTTCATGAGCCCCCGGTTGCTATACATAGTTTTAAAACTACTAGTTGTCATTTCTTTTTTATTTAGTATTAATTTTAACATTTAGTACACATATAACACAGTTTTTTAAAATATGTACTACTTATTAAGAAAGTGCAGTAGCTCTTTACTTCGAATTCAACGTTGTTTCATATTCTGACATAGAAAGTATAGCATTTCACACAAAATAATGAAATTGGCTGTAAATTATTTGAAACGTCAATATTTATAAAAAGAAAAATGTACCTCTCGAAACCATGCAACTTTGTATAAATCATTTTTTCGTGCAACACATACTTTTGAAATTATAGAGATATGCATGTTGCATAGTTGCATATATATAGATATATCACCCCATATATGAAAACAAAATTTGTTCCTAGTAACAGCTAAAATTAAGCGATGTATAATGTGTTAAATATGAAACGTATTAATCAAGTGTTTTAGTACTGAAATTTTCAAAAATTTAAAAAGTAATGTTAATCCTTTTGATAGATAAACGGTATTTTAGTAGTTCTACTAACTGATTTAGTAGTTCTAGTATTTAAAAAACGATAACACGTTTACTATTCAACCTAATTTTTTCATTTTAATGGAAAATGCACATTAAACTATGGTACCTGAAATCTGTAGCAAAAAAAAAGTTTCAAGACTATATCAATAAAATTGAAAAATAATTCAATGACATATACAATATTTATGGCATATATATTACAAACATAAATCATCAATGGATTACACAAGTACTTATTTGCAATGTATAATAAGTGAAAACATCATTAATTGAAAATTGAAGTGTTTCAATATCTTGTTAATCCACCTTCTGCTGCTATGACAGTCTAAGATAATTTTCCATTCCATAACTTGTATTTCTGATCAATATCTATAAAACATATTTCAAATATCATATATATATATATATATATATATAGTCTTAAGATTCGTTTCTTCCTGTACACAATAGTTTCAAACAGTTTGGTTTAACCTAAATATTCAATTCTTTAAACATAACAAATGTAAGTGTATAAATATATGTTTCAATGTGAAGTTATATGTATTGTTATATACATATGATTTTAAGGAAAATTGCGTTCATCCTCATTATTTGAGAATTATGTATCGAGACACGTCTATTCGATGTAATATTTATAACATTCATATGATATTCAGTTGAATTTCTTGACAAGGCGATATTGAAAAAGTGTTAAATTTTTTGTTACAGGAACATCTTGTAAATCATATGCGATGTCATACTGGTGAACGTCCATTTGTATGCACAGAATGTGGCAAAAGCTTCCCATTGAAGGGTAACCTACTTTTCCACATGCGTTCGCACAATAAAGGCAATAATGCTGAGAGACCGTTCCGTTGCGACCTATGCCCAAAAGACTTTATGTGCAAAGGGCACTTAGTGTCTCACAGACGGTCGCACTCGGACGAACGACCACACAGCTGTCCAGATTGCGGGAAAACGTTCGTTGAGAAGGGCAATATGCTCAGACATTTGAGAAAACACGCGGCAGAAGGGCCGCCAACGCAAGTTAGTACGCCCTCTGCAATTCCTCAATCCGGTGTTCTGCCGATTCCGGCAGCAGCAGTTCTGGTCGGCCATCCTTTGGCGCCCCCTGCACCACCCGTAGTGCCGCAACATACCGTTGTTGTACCTACTCCTCCAGGTGTATTGACCTCCTACTAAACCAAATGAAAAGAGCAAGCATGTGAAGGAAAAAACAGAAAACGCATTTTTCATAAGAAGAAGAGATAGTGAGTGTATACATGATGAATGTTTATGTTTGTTAATCAAAGAAAGTGCGCCGTTGAGTTTTTTTTTCTCGTTCGTCTGCTCTATTTTCGAAGAGGAAGAAGAGAAAGACTGTTGAAACTCGCAATTTCTACGGGCACGAAAGTGAGTTGATTGATAAAGTGTTGTTATGCGATAGAAAGATCGTTGTGAATCGTAACTACAGCGCCCCATTATTCTCGTTTCAAACGTTCTTATCGCAATGCTCGTACAGAAAAAAACGAGAGAAGTTTATGTAAACTTCATAAGTTTTGAACAGTTGAACGTGCTGCTATGAACGATAGCAGTGTATTATCCAAAGTTTGAATTTCTTTGTTTCTGTTTCTATTCTTCTTCTTTTTTCTTTTTTTTATGATAACTTTAATAGATCGTTTACGAAGAGGAAGAATAATCGATATGTGTTATCGAGTTCCGCGAGATTCCGGGTCTCTGCGATTTGATGATGGGCACACGTAACTTTGCTATTAATTCGATTACGATTAGAGATTAACTGCGGTAACGATATGACGCTGTATTAGTTTTATACAATAATTTCGTGTAAAGAGAGAAATAAAAATGAAAGAGTAACGAAATTAATGTATTTGCTAATTGAAAGAAACAAAATTCAGCGTGATATAACGTAAATGCGATATACCTCTGAGATAATGGTATAATCGTAATTTAAGAAATTTATCGGATAGTTTGCTTCGAGTACAAAGTGTATTTTTAATTCGAATTACGTGCGTTTTCCTACACTTTATTTTCAGTTAAGTGTATCACATATTTTATCAAATTTGACCATTCAAACTGATCGATATGAAAAAGATTCTTTGTTTCGAATGTAAAAGTAACTATTTGCACCTGTCACGTTGTTCAGCATTATAAAATTCTTACGTCGAAATACATTTTGTGCTGTCACTCACATAACGAAAAACAATGAAGTATTTTCGTTGGATTCGGAGTAATATTTTTAATTATCAACATTTTGAATGTAGAAAAAGTACTAAGAATTTTCATTCATGTACTCCGAAATTTTTTGTTCTCTTCTTTTTTCTTCTTTTTCTCTCGGGAAAAGAAAAAACGGCATGAGTTTGCTTTTTTTATATACTTGGCATTAGGGGTAAAGAAAAATTTCTATATAAAATCTAATATTCTAAGAGTAAATATACATTTTATTATTTCTGTAAAAGAAATTCTGCGTAAACGTGACTGAGAAAGATACTATATATTTAATAATCGATCACTTTGATTTAGTTAGATATTTACGTTTACTTTAATTGGCGTGTAGTTTACTTTACTGCGAGAAATTATATTTAAAAAAAAACGATTTATATTTTACTAATACAGACCCGGATGTCGAATACAGATTCGTTTCAGTTGTCCGGTTAGCTATAGTTATTGTTTCTCTTTTGTTTTATTTTTTACTTTTCTTTTTGTTTAATCTAATTATTATAATTGAGTGCAATATAATTTTGCCGATTTCACTTAAGCGTTCATCCGCAGCGAGTACCACTGTTACTACACCAGATCTTAAATGAAAAAAGAAAGTAAAAAAAAAAAAGATAAGAAACGAACAGGCGATAGCAATTCAATACTTTTATGTATAGTATGGGGACAATTTTGGATTATTTTGATTTGTAAAATTAATTTTAAACGATTAATGATGTTTACGTCTTGTCTAGTTTGACGGAAAAAAATATTATTGACTCTAGCGATCTTGTAAGGCCATGTATTTCGTATTTACGATTAAGAGTAAAAGATAAAAGTATCGTAAGCTTGGTTCTGCGACAACGTTGTTTAGTGCTATGTTACCTCAGTATGCATCGCGTATTTAAAATAGCATTTGGCACCAATACGTATGTTCAATTTATAAAACACAAAACATGAAAAAGGTAAAAAAGAAAATTCACAGTTGCATGTTAACGATTGTCACATTACCAAGCTTACCTTAATTATGTATAATATTATAATAATAACAACTATTGAATATAGACACGAGAAAGATGATAAATTTATTAACGCGCGTGCATGCATCACATGGAGTTTCGTGTACGATATTGTTCGTCACTCCGTAGAAGTCTAGATTAATATATTACGATAAATATATCTAAGTATATCCAAACAGTTAGATATCACGTACTATTTAAAAAAGAAAGAAAGAGATAAGGAGGGAAAAATTAATTAATACCGCAGGGTCACTTTACAAGTGACACAGATGTATGTCACATACGGAGCGCAAAATTTTCACATTATATTCGTAGAGAAAGAGAAAGCGATATATAGAGAAAACAAGAAATGAAATAAGAAGAAAACATGCAAAGTTCGTGCAAAGATACATCTAGAGAGGAAAAACAAATATATATGTATAATATATATTGCTCACGCTTATATACATTATGTATATATATATTGTACACGACGTGAAAATGAGAAAAAAAAAGAAAAGAAAACTATGATGCCGTACCGGAGACACTTGATGCAAGTAATATTTCCGACGATACGTGTAAAGAATTCCTCTGCAATTTATTCGTGGCATCGCTCCTTGTAATTTGCTAAAAAGTCTAACAAGGAATAAATAGAAATAATGTTTATATGAATTATTATTATTATTATCTTATTATTATTATTGATAATATTATATGTTACGAGAATAAAATTAAGAGTTGGTTCATGCTTTTAAGAGATTTAGTTTCGTGCTTGTTTTAAAAAACAGCAAGCAAATATCAAATCCAACCGTTCTTTTTGAATCGAAGCGACTTTATAGAAGATATTAAAGTAAAACACAGTAAAATACTAGATGCTGTTTTACTTTTTCACTGATAATTGCAACCCATGTTCCGTGTATAAATTTAATCAAATTTCCACTTGAATAATTTCGTCTTTTCTAAGAGTAATAGAAGTCACTTAAACAGATACGCTTCGGTTCAAAGCGAAACACGATGGTGAAGGAAAAAATTCAAAATATGATTTACTTTAGATAGAATGAAATATGTATAGAATTTTATTATGCACCATTGTAATATTATGTATCCCAGTTGTGACACAATATACACTGGTGTTATGTTAAATGTGAACACTACGTATCCTGTCTTACATGTAATGATTTCCCATGCTTTAATTCTATTTTGAATAAACCTTTTTAGCATAAACTAACGATTTCGTGAAAATAAGCATACATAAATCAGTCAGCAGTAGTTTTAAAAACTTTATTTTTTTTTAATATTTCTTCTAATTTATATAAATCATATGTAGGAGGTTACCGCCTATGACAGTACCTTTCGTGTGGGTATGACTGTAGAGTGCATGGGAAAGATTGGGCCGCTCCTCGAAAGCAAGTAATAATAAATGGCGTCCTTGGATTCAGCTTAGGCGTTTAGGCTGTTATCTGGCGTGCGTACAGAAGGACAAGTGACCGCGTGCAAGGATCCTATCAACGGAATATTTATGGCAGTATCGAGTGTAAGTGAAGAGTGAAAGCCTAGGAACGTGTATGAGTGTTTAGAATACGTGATCCACTGAGGGCGAGATTGTCAGTAGTACGTAAGAAATGCGTGATTGAAAAAGAGAGCATGAGTATGAAAGAAGACAGAGTGCAAGGACGCAGAAGGGAACAGTTTTAAGAGTTAGCCTAGAGCGAGTTGAGTCAGCGGAGAGTCATTGTGAATTAGCGCTTAGTTTAGAATAAATCATTTTTATATTTATACTATTGTTATTCTATTGCCTACCCAACATTTCTATACATATAATACAATAATAATTAATAATAATATACAGTAAATCTAACAAATGAAAATTAGCTAATTTGAAAATCGATATATTATTAGTTTTTAAATATGTAACATTGCACAAATGAAGAATTCTTTAGCCCAGTGTAAGTCACTGGGTAATTGTAAATCAAGCTTAAAGCTTCTTCATCTTTGGAAGCAAATTCATGGTTGTTCTTACGTGCTGCAACCAAATCAGTTTTAACTCGTACTAACTTGCATTGATTAGAAGAAAAAAATATACAGTAATGAAAAGATAAATATACCTTCATTAACAAAGAAATTTGCAAAATATTGTGCAGTTTTAATGGCATTTGTTCCATGTGGAATTTTTCTTCCAAGAATCCATTCGTATAAATTTTTCTCTGGATGAAATTGCACGCCGTAAAAAGGATAATTAACGTGTTCTAACGAAGAAATAAACTTAATTCCATCCTTATCGTGATTATAAGACAGTATTCGAAATTGATTATCTATACCAACTTTTTGTAACTTCTACAAAAATCACATAAATGTTATAAATTTTCAAACAAATGTAATTGCAAAGCTAATAAGTATAACAAACTTGTTTCGTAACGCAATATTGATGGAAATTTGATGTCACGTTTTTTGTTTTCAATATGTCTATAATATCAGATGATGCTTTATTAAACATCCTACCTTTTCGGAAATCTGAAATATATGAATGAAATTACTTTTTTATGTTAAAAACTTATTATTAAGAAAGGATATAAGAAAATAGCAAGCCTGGCGTAAATTCCAATGGAAGTGCTTCATTTATACTATCACAGTCTATTCTGTGCTTAGTGCGGTTGGCAACAACATACGTCAACAACTCAAATCCCAAACATATCCCAAAAATTGGAAAATAATCACCATTTTTATTCATCCTCCTCGCAATTCTGTAAATAAATAAATAAAAAAGTATAGAAAGAATTTCTCGTGTCACATAATATAAGAAATAATTAGTATAGTTATCTATAATTAAATACAAATTTTCAGTATTATTTTAAGCGACGGAAATAATTTCACATGATCTATTACTTGTAAATCAAATATCCTGCATCAGCGTATCCGTCATCGTTATCAAATAAAGTTGCTCCTCCAGGCCAGAGGACTCTATGGAAAATATTAAAGAGATAAGTACATACATACATCATAATTTGTCTTCTGAAGTTTAGTTATTCTTTTCCTTCTTACCCATTTATGTTATTTAAAATGTTTCTGTAGTACGATTCGTTTTTTCCAATCCTAAAAAAGTATTTAAAAATATTCATTTTATACAAATTTTATAAGATAACCTGATTTTAATGTTAATCTTATCATATTCAGTATATGATGAAATACTTTATACGAAAATATAATCCAAAATAAATTCCAAAAAATATCGATTTACGATATTCTAAGTTCTAAGTGAAGTAAAATGTTAACAAATTTTTGTGTCAAAATTATTATCGTTTAAATAAAATAGAAATTTCATTTTATTAGAAATTGCACTGTTTTAATTATTAAAATAATAATTTAATTTATTTCCTACTTCCTATTACAGTAATGCTCGGTTAAATTACAATGCAATTTATTCAGTTAAATTGTAATGGACCATGTCGATGGTCGATATCTTAATTCGAGACTGTCTTGCTCGATACAAAGAAAGAAGCAGATGCATTACAAAGAGAGATGTCGCTATCAAAAAAAGTGGACATGCAGTAAAGAAAATTTTACCTAAAATAAAAAATTAGGAAAATTTTTCCTAAAAATAATACCGGTACGTTTCTGAAATACTTCTGATTGAAACGAGTATAAAGACCATGTATGTTAGATCGATTTTTTGTGTTATTACATATCATTTAGCTGCCTACATCAAGTTCATGCCTATAATTAAAATTACTTTGATTTATATCGTGTTTGGACTCATTTGTTGTACAACTTTTATAAGGGCAATATATAAATTAGAAAAAATAAAATCTTTCTAATGCTGATATCTTATTAAATGTTGGATTTCGATCGTTGTTGCGCAACGTACTGTACCTATCTCGCTTCCTCTTGTTATATCCCTTCTCTTTCTTTAGCTGACAATGTTCGAATCAATTCCAAGAAAAAGAAGATACTCTGGTCGATTGAATTTCGATATTAGTTACTGAACTTCTATAACTTAACCGAGCATTACTGTTATTATTATTATTATTAGAGTTATATCCTTGTGACTATGCTTTAAAAGTTATTACTTACTTCCATAATACTAAATAATAAATTTAGCTAATTATAAATGTTAAATATAGAAATATCAATAATGTTACACACCATATTGGAACAACTCTCGCACCAGCTCCTTCAATAAATTTTACATATGATGCGGCAATATAACTATGGTAACGATCCGTTGAATAGTACTTTCTCATATTATACGACAGTTCTTGTGCTAGAACGCCTGTTAAACATAAAAACGAGTAAAATATAAAAAATTAATTTAATTAGCGACAGTACTAAATAAAATATTATTTCGATCCAACAAATAAAAGATAAAACTAAAATTGGAATAAAAGATAAAACTCGCAGTACTTTTATGTTATTGATTAAGCTAAAAAATAACATCAAAGAATAGTCGAATATTTATTACAAATCTTAAAAAATTGAAATTTAAAAAATCTTAAAATGTTCCATTTTTAAACGTGTCACACAAGAATCAGAAAAATATTAAAAACTTTTTGGTTAATCATAACTAAGTAAATATTTATGATTTTGAAAATTTTACTGCTTCAAATGCAATATTCTATAATTATATAATTTTACACTTTTTAACGTGTTTTACATCTTTGAAATTAAAATTATTAGATTATTTTTTATTGTTGAGTTTATTTTTAATTTATATTTAAATTAGTATTTTAGATAATCTATGAAGTTGAATGTTGATCGTCATCTATATTTTATGTGAATTTTGGAAGTTTTACTATCTATACTTTGTAGTGTATTTCAATCTACGATACAGTCTTTTCGTGAAAAACAAATAGTACTAATAAAAATTTCGAAAAATCTTTTCATTCGATAAAAAACGCAAGTCATCTTGACTTTCTTAAATGGCATTAAGTACTTTTGACGTTGTAGCGTTATAGCTGACGAAGAGACGAATTCAATAATTTGCTACATAATGACCTGCGAGTGATCTTTAGATTAGAAATTCGCTGTAATTGAGAAAATTATTTTCCTTGATAATTATATAATGTACATGCAACTCAGGATCAAGGATACTTCGAAAAAAAATTTATATAGTAAACATACATCTTTATCTCTTATTTACAGTACACATTAATCTATTACAATAATGTTAATACACATTCTAGGTTAAGTCCGAACTACCGAAAGATATAGGCGAGTATTAATATTTTAAACCAAAGCAAGATAAGGCTTTGTTTGGTATATGCTAAACGATACATTTGTATTTAGTTTGTTGATGATCTCAAAATGAAAGTTGTTCTTAAGGTAACAATGTTATAATTTTTTTATGTACGTTTCATTAACGCGCAGGGAAATTATTTTCTCAATTACTGTGAATTTCTAAGATAAAGGTCACTCGAAGGTCATTATGTAGCAGGTTGTCGAATTCATCTCTTCGTCAGCTATAACGCTATAACGTCAAAAATACATAGTGCCATTTAAGAAAGTCGAGGTGACTTGCATTTTTTATCCAATAAAATGATTTTTCGAAATGTTTATTATTGCAATCTGTTTTCCACGAAGAACACGTTAACTTTTATCCCAAACATTTTTTTGTCAAATTAGTGTAAGTGCCTCAAAAATCAATGCGACCGTTACGTTGAACACGCTATAGATTTAATTAAACATAGAGACAAATAAATATGTGTGTTATTTCTGTATGTTATTATAATATCAAATTTGCATTAAAGAAACAAGTATAGTTAAACATTTTACATTATATATTATGTTATACATTATTGATGTCCTTACAAACAACACGCATTTCTGATTGGCACCAAATTTTAAGATTAAGGGGGAAAGATACCTAACCTTTCTAAATCCCTATCTAAAATCTGGTATGAATTTTTATAGGATGTCCTATCTCAAATCAACTCATTTTCTTTCAACTGCATTTTAACGAATGAGCTGCGGAGAAACTTTACTCTGCCCCCTGTATTCCCTTGCCTGAAAACATAAAATCAACAAACTTATCGAATCACTACTTCTTCGCTCATTGTGATGGGCTTGAAATACGTTATAAAGCTAGAGTTTCAGATATTAATAAAAAAAAGATTACTTCTAACACATTCGTAAGAGTAGCTGCTATAAAAAATTTGCCAATAAGCAAATATCAATATTTCGTGCGATTTGATTGGCTGAGTAACTAATATGTAGGCTTCATCTGTCTGTCGCAAGAGTTAAATGCATTACTAGTATTCATTTTGTTGATACCTTGGAAACTGGGACTGATCGCGAATCTTTTCAAAGGAATACATCCTTCAAAAAATTTTAACGAACGTTCGAAGTGTCGATCTTTACGATATAATTAAAAATAATCAAAATCAGTGATGAAAAAAATTCGATGAGTTTACTAACTCTACCTAACCTAAATCTATCTAAATCTAAAAACGGTTATTTTATCTATATCTGTGTAGGCAGTTTCTATGAGTAATGTCGAAAGTTTTTCATTGATATCTTGGAGATTATTTATATTCCTAACAATAATATTTTATATTTAGCATTTACTTGTTCTTCCTCCTCCCCATTCAAAATTTGGTGTTAACACGTTCCCTGCCGCGTGGGCGCATACGCCCCACGCTGAACTTTCCGTTCAAGCCATTTAGTATTATCATTGTAAAATAAAGTATTTTTTAAAAATTCATTATACAGTCAATTGTGGCATCTTAATACTATTGCTGATGCGTTCATTTGATCATGTATACGCCCCACGCGGTGTGATGGTCACATTTTTTTACCGCAACTTGTTTTAACTGCACTTCTCGTGTTTCGATCAGTCATTTATTCGCGTGCCGTTGATACGACAATTACTGCTTCACTGAAGCTGGGATTTATTTATAGTTCAGTGTGTTTCTAAAGTAAAATAAACGAAGGAAATACGGTACGTATATAATACTATTTCAGTGTTATAGATTAGGATATTTTGCATTTAAAAATGTTTGCAATTTTTCTCTCCTTCTCTTCCTCAGACCTTTTCCAAATTTTACAATAATTACTCCTTATAAGCGGATGTTGCGGCGGCAATAATACTTGGAAGACGCGCCTAGCCGTCCTTCTTGAGGATTAACAAATTATTGGTTTGTTGTGTTATGCATCTTAAACTATACACCCTTTCCTTGATAATTATGATTTTTGCACTATTTTAATCATTGTAATGCATACGCCAGAAACAAAACAATACAACTGTAAAGCGTGGGGCACATACGTCCCACGCGGCCTGAACGGAAAATCTTCAAAAAACGGTCTGGCAGGGAATGTGTACTCTTGAGATGTGTGCTCTTTGAAAAAGCACTCTATATTATGTATTTATTTAATTGGAGTACTCACTCACTCCCATATATATGCACATAGTATATATAAAGATAGAGAAATCGATACTTACCAATAATAGGTCGATTGTTTAACCATGTGATATCTTCAAGTGAACTAAATTGCCCTGAAACAGTTATAGATTGTAAAACAATAAATGTAAATGTAATAAATGGTACAAATAGTATCGACATTGTGGTAAATAAAAAGTTTGCGAATAAAGAAACCGCCAAGTACTATCAACAATACCAAAATGAAATATTCCGTTAGAGTTCCCTACTATATAAATTGCAGACGTTATCTCCTAGTTTTGTATTCATTGACACTTCAGATGCACTTTCATCTTCGTTATCACAAAATTATAAAAAATCTGTTTAACTTGATACAAATTTGTATAGGAATATTATTACACGATTTATTACATATGTGCATAATATGTATGTCAAATAACAAACAATTAGAAATTATTATAAACAAAAATATAAATTTATATTTTGTCTATCTTAATTCAACTAACTCTTTGGTTATAATATGGCACTAAATCTCTATAGTTCTTAGTTTCAGAATTATATCTATATCATCATTGATCTTGGCCAAAATCAAATAATTTTTTCTCTCAAAATCAAAACCTAATCTAATACTTTGACATCAAATTTAAATCAAAAACAGATCAAAACTATAAGTGCCATACTCTACTATCTCGAACATTGATACTCACAAATCCTAGTATAGTTTCGTTACCAAATTTTGGTAACATTTTGGTGATAAAATTTTTGGTAACAAAATATCCCAAATTTTTCAAAAATTCGTCAGCGACAAAAATTCGTTAAAATTCAAATGTTTAAAATATTTTTTCCAAAATTTTTAGAAACGTAATTCACATTTAAGTCTAGTCTTCCGATATTAAATAATTATGATCTAAGATGAACTTCTTAAGATAAAGTTCCAAAAAGCTTCAATGATCGTTCGAGATAAAATTTGGGAGGAGTAAATTCTAAATCTAAAATTTTTTATTCGGGTATTTACTAATTTCCGAAATATTAATAACAAACTTTTCGTACAACACATTGAACTTTATGTGTCATGTACATCTGCGACAGTGGATATCCATGATATTGTGCAATGGTTAGTCATTTAGCTAATGTCTCTATAAATGCATTGTGTATGCGAGTACCCGACATTTCCGGTGCGAATCGGACCAGTTATTTTTCACGAGTTCGGGTCAAGGTCCGAAAATTTCGAATATTCAAAGTTGAAATCGGATCACAAAATTTTCGGGTACCCAAAGCTGAAATGAAAATTATAATTTTTCACGAGCTAAATATTATCCTTTTTAGTGCGTTTTCTTAGGTTTCTCACTCAACTTCCAAATTCACAGGTGTTATAGAATACTGTAATATTTATTTTCATTGTCTTTTCAATTCAAACCTAGAACATATCTATTTCGTGAATTCGCTGAAAGTTTTTACTGTTTGATTCAGAAGACAATATTTACTTCAATGGTGATTCTTCCCCAACAATAGTCCATTCAACGAGAAAAGAAAAAATATAAACAAAACGTTCACGCCGTCAGTGCGGCCGCACTACAGCGGCAGCGAATGGCAGTCAATTGATATTCAGGGACGACTTATAAAGGACCCTTGCTGTGGGTCCCCGCATGCTAATCCAGTTACTTTCTAATGGGCAGGGATTAGAAGAATATATTTCAGTCCTGTTCTGATCACGTGTTGTTCACTTGTTATGTTTACATTTCTTGCTCGTTCTCAGTTCTCAGTAATGAAATGTTTACGGAAATAGTAACTAAAAGACGATCGGAGACTGACGCATATACGTTATGAACACATACATATAAACAGAACCCAATATATAGTGCCAAAAGTTTTTTATTAATATTTTAAAAACTGTTAAATATTCGAAACTGAAATGTTAGATTTCGGCTTCATTCTCCTATTTCTTTTTTCTTCTCAAATTTCATTGCGATCGATCTTTCGAAATTACTGCACTCAAAACGATAATTCTATTCCTTTTGTTCAAATGAATCCCCTGATTTATCCTGAGACAAATTTACTAAAACGCTACGAATGAAACGTATTTCACTCTTCCTTTTTTCTCTACTTTATCATCAAAGCGCTACAGATATGATATCATATTTATTTAGTAAGAGAAAACAAAAGTGCATTGTTCTTGCAACGTACAGCAAATGCAACATTTGAAATAAGATATTAAGTTTTCATAGCAATATATCAGTGGAACACAATTCATACTAAATTAATTACATCATTTTAACACGTTTTCGTTTGTAGTGAGCATATTCATTCTGGTTTCTCTGAATTTTCATTTTTCCTCTTTTTAGGACGTATATGAAATATATTTTCTAAACTTATATCAACTTTCCTCACTTTCATATTTCATATTTTATTACATACTCTAACATATTTTAAATATACAAACATTCGTGAATAAATAATAATACTATATTAATACATACCGTGAATCAAATATAACCTTAAAAAATATATAAAATATGGCAAGTAAAATATATTAATTATGTCATTTAATGAATGTTTAATTATTTTAATATTTCAGATGCAAAATAATTGTGTTTATATTGTATTGCATTCAAATACTACGATTTTAAATATTTTTTAATCTGCACTGAAGCAGTCGTGTTTTCATATCGACTCATTATTGTTTACCATTCCACATATAGAAAATTTAACAGTAATTAAAATATCAAATCATTCAATGAACAAAAATTCATTTCAAATTTTCAAAGTCACATTACGTACATCCTTACTTGATTAAACTAAAAACAAGAAATATGTCAACGGTAATAATTATTTAATTTCTCCTGTGTTTAACGAATTGAATATTGTTTCTAATTTCTTGATAATGATGATAAATCTAATATTTTTGTCATTACATAATTTTATTCGTAATAAATAGTTTGTGTCTATTATTTGCAATGCAAATGCATTTTATTTATTTTTTATTTTCTTAATTAAAGCATATTTATCGAAGAAGCCACGAAATACAAACTAAGGGAAGTAATAAATATTTATCTATTTACTGATTCAAATTAAATACTTTCTAAGTTCACTTACTAATTACCCGGATCACTTAATGTTAAAAATATTTTTCAGGATTGGAGATCAACCTTTTCTAATCAACTTTAATTGCTCTTTTGTTACGATTTTTATTACAATATGAAAACGATTGGTCATACTAGTTTTATCAACAAAAATGAATAGAAAAAGCATAATTTGAATAAAATGAAGACTGCAAATAAGTGAGGTATTAAACAATTATAAAAGAAAATTAAATGAATTTTAGCTCGTTTATAAAATTGTATAAGTATCGATTTATTTGGAACTATTTTAAAAAATTAAACAAATAACATAATCAATGACAATTAATTAATGTACTTTTAGAAAAATTTCCTGTTCGTCCTAGATGGACAATTTTGATTAAAGTCTAGGAAAATGTTAGCAAATTGTACTTTAAAAGATACCGGCCCTGTACCAGCGTATGGTACAACGAGATACAACGGCGCGATTAATTTAAAAGAAAATATTAATCAGTACTATATCAATGCACCACGTAAAATATTCTTTGGATTTTCGTCACCATGCACGAAGATAGATAAACGGTCGAAGGATTTGGTAAATAATCAATTATTACAGCTTTCTTTCAAATATTTTTAAAGTCCTCTAAAAGTTTTAGGTTAAAAATTTAGGTTAAAATTGCAAAACTAAATCTGTGCAATTTTCATAATTTAATCTCCATTGTAAAGTAGACCTTAAATATACTGGTGAAAATTGTTTTGAGAAATTTTTTCGGGATATCTCCCAAAATTATGCCATTAGATGAAAAAATAATGTCTAACATTTGTGACCGATCTCACAATGGGAAACGTACCGTATCCAAATTTGAAGAATTTTTTATTCTTGAAAGTCGTTGTTCTTCGTTATGTTATATCGTTATAATACATTTTTGTACCTTTCTAAATTTGTCCTTTTATGCGCTATAAAAATACAGAAACAGAACAGTACAGAATAGTACAACTTTTGTCCCAAACATCTTCTTATGTATTCTCAAATAACGAAGATATTTAAATAGTTCCATCTGTATATACTTGACCCCCTAGCTCGGTAAAATAAAAACTAATTTTCAATGAAATAATCTTGTTACTCAGAATTGAATACAAACAAAGTAAACACTACAGATTTTGAAGGCACAAATACGTAAAAAAGGAGAAAAAAACTTATATTTAAAAACTTATGTTTAGGAAAATAAAAGGACAAGAGAGAAGGAAGACAATGTATGCAAAAATGTCACAAAATCCAGTGTTCTATCAGTTTGTGGACCCATGAGCAGAGAAAGCAGTCATTGTACATGTCAAGATGAAAAGTCATGTATCTGCTTGGAAAATGGACAAAAAGAATCGAAGACGTCGAGCGAAAACTCTTTATGTTATACGGATTGGAAAGAAATTTATAAGTTAACGGATACTTCTGACACGAAGTTAACAAATTCATGCGAGAGATTGCTTAATTGCATACAAAATGGCGGAGACACGAATACCTATCTCAATCTGTTTGAACCTCATCCACGGAAAGAACGACAAATAAAAGGAAAAGATTTGCCACCGTCAGGATACAATGTGACTTTAATTCTTCCTCAATGTGTCTGCTTACAAAGTAATCTATATTTCCATTTTCATTTTATTTTTCTTATATTTCCCAAAATTTATTTCCATACGAATCTTTTAAATGCAAGTTCAAACGTGTAAAAATTATAAGACAGAAATTTTACCTTTTTTCGTGAATAACACTGCGCTTATTTTTAAACAGAAAACTATTTCTTCTTTTTAATATCATGGGTATTAAAATAACATACGAAAATCGGAAATTCTTTTACGTACAAGAAACCTAACCCTAACCTAAAAATGTTCTTAAAAATTTCAAAAGTCTGTCTTTAAATTAATAAAAATTCGTTTGGAAAAGTTCAGAATGTATAAAAATTGAGTATCATAGTCACCATAACAGGATTCTACGTTCCTGGATTGATAAAAGGCTATTAAAATGAATGAACCGCAAATTGTCCTGAACCAACTATTGTAAGATCAATTTTTTTTTTTGCTCTTTGAGCTTTGGACTCAACGAGTAAATTTTACTCCTGGGGACCGGCATGGCACTTAACGTGTTAACTTTCAAACACTCGATTTCCCACTCACTATTGCCCGGAATGCACGCATTCTAACTTGCCTGTGCCCTTACACCCTTATTTAAATTCTAACACTCTCTCCTTTCATACGCAAGCTCTCTTCGTTGATCATTCATTTCCCACACGGCCTCGTTTTCGGTGGGCCAGGTACTTCAGACACTCGGACACATTCCTAAACTTTCGTTCATTGTTTACACTCGATTCATAAATCGGTCATAAATATCTCATCCATATAATCGTTGCACGCGATCATTTGTCCGTTCGCATGCACTCCAGATATCACCCTGAACGCCACTCTTAATACTATTTCCTTTGCTAGAGTCCTTCACAGCTCATAATACCACATAATTAGATATTAATTTTTAATATCATTATAGATGCTAACATATTTTTACTGTTTCTTAATATTTAAAATATATTCCATTAACAGATTATCAAAAAGATAAACAAATTCCAAACATTGCAAGCGACGAAACTATTCGTGATGAAATATGTGAAACTATAAGCGAGTTATGTATGCCTAACATCCCGGAGCTTTCATGGGATATAATGCAATCTGGAATAGTCGAAAAAATACCAGAAAAATATACAAGAAATATTTTTGAGTAAAATATCATTTTACTATAGAATGAAACATTTTTACGATGCTTTATACGAGACACATAATATTGCGTATTTTTTATGAAAATTAATTTATGTTTCAAACTGCAGGAGCGAAAACGACGATTCGGTATGTACAAATATTCAGTGTACCAAAATTCGAAATTCTCAGATAACGTACTGTTCCCATAAAGCATTCTTGGAGAAGTTAAATCAATCATATATATCAATATAATTAATGTAAATAGTTTATATCACAAACAATACAAAATTAATAATATTATTTATGTGTTATATTTTTCAGTACACGACAAAATGATAGCGCACTCTATGATTTCCAGTGTTGCTTGGGTAACTTCAAAACACAAACAACAAAGTTATATATCCAGCAAATAAAAAATCATATGATTATAAATATAATTTAATTCTACAAGCAAAGGTTAACCCTTTGGACTCGAAGATTTCTTCATTGTGAAGATGCAATTTGTAGCTTTTCTTAGATTTTTATAAGCTCACTGATACTCTTTATGCTAAAATTAAAAAAAGAAAATCATGCATTTTCGTGAGAAACGAACGAATAGAATAATTTTATTTCGATGCTCTTAATATAATTATCATCATCCATTATTTAAGTTATAGCACTAAAATAAACGGTGACTGATTGTGAGAGTCACCTCTCAAATGCAAAGGGTTAATACTATACCATGCAGTTGACAAAAATATTGAAAAAAGATTACTATCTTTAGCATATTTTTGTAAATGTAGCAAAAATCAGTATTTGTTACTTGTTTATCTCCTAAACCCAACATGATAAGCAATTTTTTCTGCCAGATTTGGATTCAACGCTTAGAAATATGTGAGAAATTCTTTTCATTCTCAGAAAACAAAAGTTCGCTAATTTATATTTTCATATGTGTGTTATTATTTCGTTGCAGACATTTTTCATATAAACTGGTGAAATTTATAGAAAAAATGGTTAATCTTTTATATTATTAAGAAATGGATACATTATAAGGATACGTATGCAATATTTGCATATATTGTATTAGTCTCAAGAAACACTGAAAATTATGATGCGTTATCAATCTGTTGATGGTGTTAGATAACTGTTTAGTCATCTATAGGTGTTTACCAATGTACATTAGATAAACTAACTTTCCCTTTTTATCCCTTGCTCATCCTCATCGCCCTATTGCTCACTCGGACCCTGACCTTCCCTGCATCATCCTCTCTTAACCTTCGATCTATAGATAACCTCCACTTATTTCCTAATTCTGATATAAATGTGGGATTGGAATAAGTACGGCCCTGGAAGAATGGCAAGTGTGTCTGGACCCAGAACGAAAGAGACCGCGCGCAAGAGGAACGATTTCAATGAATGTTAGGTTAGAGTGAAAGATTAGATATGCGTGCAGAGTGTTTGAAGTACCGCGCCCACCGAGGCTGTGTAGGAAAGAAGTATGATTGCGAAGGAAAGCCTGGGTATGGAAAAGGACAGAGTGAATGCTTAAATAAGGGTGCCAGGGCGCGGGCAGCATCAGTCCTTCACGGTCCTCGAAATAGTGTCTAGGCAGTAAAAATCACCGTACCCATAGCGGGTCCCCGGTTTCGTAGCCAATAAGTATAAGTTTATTGTATTTTAAGAAGCAGTAACACAACATTACTTTAGCCAATCCACCCACCCCGATTCTACATAAATATTGCCCATCATCCCAAATCTTAAGTTATTTCTTCCTCTAGTAGTCAGTTTGGAGTCACAGTATTAAATTGATCTGGTACGTACTCGGTTGCGTTGATACACTCATCAGAGCCGTAGCCATGCGTAATTGACACCAAAATTATCTCATTTTTTATATGTATAATATGTATATGTTTTCATGTACTTCTTTATACTAATCGCAAAATTATAAGAAATTTCTTTAAATCACTTGTAATTTGAAACAATTTCGTTATTCGATACATAAACGCGAATGACTTTTTAAT
Source organism: Eufriesea mexicana (assembly GCF_001483705.2). Taxonomy (NCBI): domain Eukaryota; kingdom Metazoa; phylum Arthropoda; class Insecta; order Hymenoptera; family Apidae; genus Eufriesea; species Eufriesea mexicana. Next base: position 562,665 of record NW_016910993.1, read on the forward strand.
ATAAAGTTGCTCAAAAATAAATTCCCACCTAACTTTTAAGATGAGAGTAATCTTCTAACGTTTTTGCTTTTCGTGTAATACTTCATTTTATCCAAAAATACAAAGGAATTAAAAATGTTTTGATATGTGTATACATATACGTATAATGAAAATTTATCCTATGCGAATGCAGTTATAGTTTATAAAAAATGTTAAATTATCAAATTTATTATTAATAACAAATTGCTCAAAGCATAAATTTGCAATAAAAACGAAAAAATCAACAAATTGTTGACTATTACAGAAGACAAATTATTATTATTAACGAAATCGATAATGCTCGTAACTTTCCGTCGATCTTCGACCTATTGTCGAATATATATAGACCACGCAAGTACTTACAAGTTAGTTGCTCTTTTGCAGGTTTCTCTTCGGACCGAACGAATCTTCCCCACTGGGCGTGGTTGGTAATCCAAAGGTGGTGACTAACTGTTAACTATCAGTAGTCAGTGGTCAGTACTATATATTATATATATTATATGTATATTACATATATATTTTTTTATGTACATATATTTCTTTATTTTTCTAGTGTTGATTGATTTTCAAATACATCGTTGGACTGATCTTCGTCTTCATAATCTCTAATTTCTATTTTACCATTTTTGTTGTTTTTTCCATTCATTTCATATTCTTTTTCTTAATTATTTCGTATTAATTTCTAGTTTGTTTGTTTTCTCTTGCGATTCATTTTAGTTTGATATTTCATCGTTGGACATTGGTAGACATCGTGGAATGCACGCGCCTTAGCTTTAACTTGTTATAAGATAGATCCTATGTTTATTATGAGCGCTTTCTGTCCAAAGATACGAATCTAACATAGAGCGAAAATTTTTTCCCTTATATCCTTCCGCTTATTAGATAGAACGTAACTGTTTTCATGATCGATCGAAAGAATCGTAGGTAATTCTCCCAGATCGAGTTCAGGACTCGAGTCGAGTTACTGTCTTCCTGGATCACGCATCAGTTCGTTGGGACGTCTTTTTGGTGTATCAGTGCGAGGGTCTGTCGGCCCTGGTCGTCCTGTGCACCTGTTCACGTACACGACCAGGATACAGACCCTGTAATCTGTGACTCATGACGTGGCTACGGTCAGACCTCATGGGATGATTCCTTAATTGGTTTCTCCCCCATGCGACAGGGGTACGGAGTGTTCGTCCGGCTATTAGGCCTCCCTAGGCCCTCGAGTTTTACCCCTGAGAGTATCATCAGTTCGCTGGCCACCTTCGTTCTAGAATATTTCGTATTCAGGTTGTCAGGGAGTCAACTTATGTCGAGGAAGTTTAACTCGTTAGTTTCGACTGTGTATCGCGAATTTCATATCAATTTTTATTTGTTCACTTTTTCTATATTTTTCTTCAATTCCAATTTATATAGGAACTTAGAATTATTAAAAACTTTTGAAATGAAAAATGTTAGTGTTGCGGATGTAGAATATAATAAGATTTAGTATATCGATCTAAATTCCCTTTTATAAGACACTGACATAGTGTCAGTAGCTTTTGTTCTATATCTAGACATGAATATCTTTGGTACAGAAGGCTGCCAGTAGGGCGTTCATTGTAAGGCCACTAAGGCCAGGGTCTCTATACATAGCGACCTCCATGTAGTAAGACCTAGTAATTGATATTGTTTTCCAAAGAATAATTTGAAAAGCGATATTAAACAAAGAGCTACGCTCCAAGTTTAAGATATTTCTTACCTATTGTAAATTTTCAAAATCCCTTTTGAACTTTGTCAATTTTCTGAAATTTTAGAGAAAAATTGTATTTCTTTTTTTTTTACGTAGACTGTTAATGTTAGCTTTATTGCACTTGATACTCGGATTACGTGTAGCTACGGCACTGTTGATAACAGAGAAGCGAGCAATAGCTGCGTGGCTGTAAATCCCCGTATACACAACAATTCTTCAACAATTCTATTCCATGGTTTCGTTTTCAGAAAAGCCTATAGAATACGACGCTGTATAGCAAATTCGTGACAGATGAAGAACTTTTTGTAAAAATGTAAAAATATGCGCAGAAATTATGCTCTGAGATTTGTTTTTAAACTTTGGTGATCAATTATGCTTATCCAAAAGCACAAATAATTATAATTATGGGCATAAATAAACTTAGGATACACTCACCTAATTTGTAAGATGAACCCCTTCTTACTTTTTATGTAATACTTCACTTTAGCCAAAAAATCGTGCGCTTTTAAAAAAACTCACAATTTTCGAAAAATAAGAATGGTAGAACAATTTCGATTACGGATTCGTTTTCAGAAGAGGTAAACTCTACCAGAATCACCTATTAGATATTACAGATTAGAGAAAAAGTTAAAATTCGTTGGACAGTGTTATTAACAATTTTCAAGATATTTGTAGAAATTAATATAAATGAGATCTTTTGTGTGTATAAAAATAACTAGTTCGCAATAGTATAGTATTATTCACTCAAGCACTCATAATTTGAGAACTGAATGTTGTCATTTATTCAAAGTGTATTTTTATGAATTAGCCTACTGCTAGCTGAATTTGACTGACTTTACTATAAATACGATGAGATTAAAATACAAGGGGAGTTAGCAGAACAGACTAAAATGTTATTTTGGATAATATGAAATTTTACTTTCTATCTTACAAATTTCATATTTAGATACACTATTTTTTAGAAATTTAGAATTAGTTCAAATGTAGTCATACTTAGAATTATTTTAATCATAAGAAAAATTTTACTTTCATTATTTCAGATTTATTAATAGTGTTTTAATACTCTTTCACTCATATTCTTTCACATTTAATTTCTCGTTCGCAATTGCGATGCTAACGCTCAGAATTTCTATATGACATTCCCCCACCTCTCTCTCTTACATTTGTTATTACCGCGAAATTTAAATTAACAGGACCTACAGTTGCATACTATCAATGTAATCTATAAAAAAAGGAATTATTAAAACTAATAGCTTGCAAAACATAGATGGAATACTACTGATTCGAAGAAAACAAGTAACAATTACAACATGCAAATCACTTATAACATTTCTTTAATTTTTAACAAATTATACTAATGATTCTGTATTATTAGTTACTCACAATCTACCATTCAATATGTTTATTTAATTAGAAATTAAAGAATTTATATAATTAAAAAATATTAATTAATAAATGAATTTATAGAAACTATATATGGATTTTATGGCACATTAAAATTCTTTAGAAAAACATTTCCGAGTCATAAAGTGAGAGATATTTTAACACTTCCGATGTTAGGAAAAAATTTATTGTTAATCTATTTTGTCAATCTAAACTATATTATCAATAATTTTACCAAGTCAAAATTTTTATGAGACAACATATGACATGTTTTGTCTTATTGACTGACATTACGATTCTAAGATTAATACATAACTTACAAAAATGAAGAACTCTGTAATATTATTATTAACAGAAATTCAAAACAAGGAAGTATACATGAGAAAAAATAAGATAATTTAAAATAGAATAGTTGAGCATTTTAAAAAATACATATATTATATAATAATACTTAGTTATTAATTAGAAAATGTGACTCCGTGAAATTTCAACTAACTTTGTCTAAATTTTAGTTTCGATTTTTATTACACATTATTTTTCAATAATAAGTATATATTTAAATGTCGACTTTTCTCTGTGCTTCTTCCTGTATAACCATAAAATAGAAAGGAGAAAACAGAGAATTTTAAACAATTATATGTAGCAAACTATACGGTGAATCATACTCAAATTTAAAATACACATATCGATATCTAGAGTAACACTCACTTAATCGTCGTGTTATTATCCGTAATTGCAAATAGATGTTTCAAGAATTATTCGACTTTCTTTTCGATTACGCTTGCTAGATCATGCAAACCCAGAAAAAGAAAAATTTACTATAAATATAAGTGAAATAAAGAAATAGTCGAAGCACTTCAGAAATTAGTGGGGATGAATACATGACAATAGGCGGGTAAAATATATGGCAGTTAAGCAAATATTACTATGTACTAACTGTGTTGCAACTTTTAACAAAATCTTTATTATCATCATAAAAATATTTAATTGAATTAAATGAAGCGGTGTTTGTACAAAAATCGCGGAGAGGAGCAGCTACCTTTGGATAAATAATTTTTTTAAAAGAATATTTAAAAATCAATAAAAATAATCAACAAAAATGGTAAACACCTATTTACTTAGAAGTAATACAATTATTATTTATTTATGTAGAATTTAATAGGTTAGGTTTCACACGTGGTTATCTATCTACTTTCAATTAATATATATTATAAATATAAAGAAGAATAAATTTAATTTTTAATTTAAAACAAACATTACAATTTTTTTAATAGCTTACATTTTTTTCCATAGGCAGATGAAGTTAATCCAAAAGCATATCCTTTAGCAGATGCCACTTTAACTGCTAAAATTTTGAACTTAGTACAACAAGCAATGAATTATCAGCAACTAAGAAAAGGAGCTAATGAAGCGACAAAAACATTAAATCGTGGCTTGTCAGAATTTATTGTAATGGCTGCAGATGCCAAACCTTTGGAAATTTTGTTACATTTACCATTGTTGTGCGAAGACAAAAATGTCCCATATGTATTTGTTAGAAGTAAACAAGCTTTAGGTCGTGCTTGTGGTGTATCTAGACCTGTTGTTTCTTGTTCTGTGACAGTTAATGAGGGTTCACAATTAAAACCACAAATTCAAGCCATTCAACAAGAAATTGAACGTCTATTAGTTTGAATAAATTGTTCTTGATATAAAATTATTCTTTTTAAATTAAAATAATCAAATTATTGTTTCTCCTTTTTACATAATATTTTGAATTATTTCAAAACATTAAATTTTGTATATCTTTCATGTAGTAATAAGTTATCCTTTAAATAAACAAGTAGGAAATATTGGTTTCATTTATATCAACAGACTAAAATAAATATTTTCTACTCTCTACTAAAGTCAAATATACAGATTGTCCTAGAAAATATGTACAATCAGGCACCAAGTGGTTTTTCATAAAAATAATATAGAATAACTTTCTTTCGTTTGCAGCTTAGTCTTTGAGAAAATCAAATTTGAAAATTTGCTTTGTACATATGTACATTTACAAGATATGATTTATCGACCTACATATATCACCTATCATGTTTATAAACAATATAAAAATATTTTACCATCCTGTATAAAATTCATATTGAAATTTTCACAATTTTATTTTATTTTTATTTTTATTTTTATTTTTATCATATTATAATAGTAGAAGACAAATTTTAACAGATCTTTTGATGTAATGTATAAAAAGATGTTGAGAAATTGTTTTTGTCAAAAAAGTGTGTAATAAATAAATAAAAGTTTAATTCTCATTATTTATCAATATGATAAAATACGTTTGTAAACGTAACATGTTTGGTATCTTATTATGAATTTAACGAACTTAGGTATAAAAAATATTTCCTGTTTGTATTTTACTTCACACTGATACAAACATGCACGTATAAGTAAAATTTAATGTTTTGCCCTAAAAATTTGGTATTTCTACTTCGGAAATTATTAAATTCTCAGTGCTGAAATTTTAAACTTTGGGTTGGATTTTTTTACCCTTTTCTTCTCTCCTAATATTTTTAATTTTTGTGTAATATCTCATTTTGGTAAAAAAAGCGTGTTTTTTGAAAATTGAGAGTGATAGAGTAATTTCGTTTATGGTTTCATGTTCAAAAAGGTAAACTATATAAGAATCATCTATTATTATATTATAGATATAGATCAGAGGAAAGGTTAAAATGTGTTAGACAATGTTCAATATATAATTATATTCAAATTAATTTAACAGTATTCAAATCTTATTTAACATACAAATGTTACTCAAGTACGTCTGAAATCTAATTAAATAAAAAATAAGTTCTTAATGTTTAAATAAATTCCATGCAAATGCAATTATAACTTAAATCAAATTTAATTTAGAGCTTGATTTAAGTCATATTTTGCTACTGCTAAAAAGCAGATAAAATAACAAAACATATTTTTAAATTAAATTCTTAAACCAAAACGTATTCTAAAATAACTGAGAAGATGGAAAACAAAATTTTTTTAATAAATAAAATGTGTATTATATAAAATGAAAAATATGTACATCAATAAGGTTAATTAACTATAGATTATTAAAATAATGTAGGACAATAGAAGACCAATTACCATGCCACCGGATTTCTTGAAATTTATGCAACTCCTCTTGAAATTTTTTATTTAATTTGTGTTGAACATCATTATTAGGAAAATTTTCAAACCATGATTTTAATTGTACTGCTAGTTCCTTATCACTTGAGAAAATCATTCCATTTTCATTGTGCTTAACAAGTTCTGATAAACTGGAAAATAAAAACACTGCATAAAAAAGAACTTAAATATAAAATACAAATATTTTTATATATTTTTATAATACAAAAAGAAAAATACCAGGATCTAATTTAAATAATATGCAAAGGTACATGTAATAAAAATATTACATTCTTAGAATAGTTAAATTATAAATATTCCAAAACGTAGGTACATTTATATGTTATTAGAATTCTTATTATACATATATATATATATCGTATATATAAGAAATAATTTTTTAAAATAGTACGATGTTTATAATGAAAACATTATAAAAGTAGAAGCTTCTACCTAACTTACCATTTAAAATTATATGCACAAACAGGAAGTTTGCAACCAAACATGTCAATAATTTTCATTGGTAAATCTAATCCACTAGATGATGTATGAAGACAAATGCCTAAATCTGCACTAGCTACAAATACATTATATTATTTATATGTAAAAATATATGAATATAAAATTTTGTTAGATTTGAATACCTAGCATCTTAGGATAATCTTCACTTTCAAGCCATGGTGTCAAAACTGTAACGTGTTCCCAATTCTTTAATTTTATGATAGCAGTATAGAATTCTTTCAAAGGTCCTTTACCAGTTATTATACATATTAAATCAGGTAGATTACAAGTATTTTGTACAATTGCATTTTCATATTCTATAAAACAAAAAGTTAAAAAAATAATAAATAATTTAATATTAAATATCAATAATTATTATCATTAATATAATGTACCATACCTTGTAATGCATTTAACAATATTGAAAAGTCTTCATCTTCTGTCCAACTTGTACTAGATACAATTAAACCCAATCTTTTGGAAGGTAAGTGTATTTCATTTTCTATACATTCTGTAAATACAGTTGAGTTTTCTTTTGGACCTTTTAATATGTGATATTTCTCACTTAATTTTAATAAAAATGCATGTTTTTCTGCTAAAGATATAGGTTGAAATTGATTTCCTGGACGATCATATAAAACCTTACTTCTAAATAAGAAAGAGGTATTAAATTATTTATTCAAAGTTATAAATCATATATGAAAATATAATATATACTAATTATTATATAATATATACTAACAAAATTTGCCACTTCTTTTGTAAGTCTTCTTTCATTGCTTGAGATACACAAAAGCTATAATGTGCTTTGGAACCAAAATATATTTCAATTATTTTTGCAAATTTTACAAGGAAATGATCATCTTTTAAACTCAATGCCATAAGAGTATATGCATAATTATGCCAATCAATAATAAATTGTGAACCAACAACAATAGAATAAAACCAACAAACTGGAATTGTTGGTATTGCAGGTGGGTTCTGTATTAGTATATAACTTGGTATATGTTTATTAAACAAAACCCACAAAAGGTTAAAAGTTTGCCATATTGTTTTTATCATATAATAAAATGAACGAGACAATTCTGAAATATCAAGAATATTTTTATTTTTCAAATATATTTTTAATTGTGATTATTGTGATTTTAAACTTTTTGCAGTTTACAGAAAGGAATTATTTATTAAATAGGATAATATGAATAAACTCTAAATTTATTGTAAATATACATACGTACTATCTTCTATTTTTGGAGGCGGACGAAGATAATAAATCTGTATGCGAGAATTTTCTTTTATTTGTTTTAAAGGGGACGAACCGGGATAACCTATAAAGTCTACCGTAAAACCTTCTTTTACAAATGATATTGCATGATATTGCATTCTAGGACTTCTACCTAAATCTCCAAGAACAACAATACAAACATTCTTATGTTTTCTATGTACACTTAAATATAATTTTCCAATTATAAACAGAATTAAAGGAATTACACAAAACAAATAAATACTCCACATTTTAAAGACATGCAAGACAAGATCTTAGTTCAAAAATATGAACACTCTAGAAATCATAAATTTATTTATTTTATAATAAAATTTATTGTAATTTATTTTATAATAAAATATTATAATAAAAGAACTTGTCTTTTACATTAATGTTTGTTTTATATTAATGTTACATAAATGTTACATAAATTTACATAAATCTTTTATATAAATGGACTGCGTAAAAAGATTAAAATCAGATGATGACAAAAATATACACAATAATTAACAATCAATAATAAATACAGGGTAACAAAAATTGATAACAAAAATTTTTTAATTTCTGTGACGTATACAATACTTTTCATGCTATTTTATTATTAATTATTCTTGAAGCTGAAAATAATCTTGTTCATCTAGATGAAAATACAGTGCTTTGTTATCACAAATTTGTCACAGAATTTTTATTTACTAATTCTTACAATATTTAATGTAAAAGGTTTTAAAATTGTTTAATATATAAGTACTTTTTCAAAATTTAGTAATAAAAAAATAGATAAATATTAAAGGTAGATTGAAATAAATAATTAATCTCTAAAATTTCATACTAATATTTTATAACGTTACTTATGTTCTAAAAGCAATTCTTATGACTAAGATAATTATGACTAAGATAAAATCTTTATTAGCTTATAAAGTTAGTTGTATAGTTTTTAAAAATTATATTATTAATAATTACGAGCAAAAGTAACCAAACTAGGAAATTTAATCTTTTTAGTACTACCAACAAAATTCTGTAGTCAATGACGACAATATTATAATCAAATTTGTGTCTACAGTGTAAGTGCACATGTGTCGTGGCGCCAAAATCTTACATTATTGATGGATGAATAACAAACTTTATATTAATTATTTTTATTGTTATTTTTACTTTTTTATGTTTTTATCACATAGTAATGAAGGATGAAAAATATTACACAATATTTTGAAGATACTGTACAATCCAATAATAGCATAACCATACACTCTAGCGATGATACAAAAAAGGAAACGAAGTACAAGGAAGATTCTAAACAAAAGCGTAGTCATAAAAAAGTTAAATTATCTCAAACGAATGTAAAAGAAAAGTTATGTGATATTGTAGAAAAAAACGGTGATATGATTAATAAAACACTTAGTACACTTGCTAAAGTAAACAACGGGAATTCAAACGAAACATATATAAAATCTTTTTCAAGAGGTCTTCGAACGAATTTTAAACGCAATAAATTTATACATCAATCCTTAGATCATTTAGACTTAGAAACAAATGATTTCAATGTTAAAAATAAAAAGAGAAGTGAAAAGGATAATTTAAAAATTTGTTTAAGCAATGATGAAAGGTATAAAAAAGAATTAAGTAAAAAAACAAATATTAATAAAAATGTAAGCATAAATAATACATTGGAAAATAAAGAAATGATTGATAGTATAGAGTTAATAGATATTGATTCTAATGATAAAATTGAAAATATCCGTGAAGAATCAAATGCTTTTCAAATTCTTATGAGTCGCAACAAAACAGGTCAATGTATTTCGCCAATAAAACTTCCTCAAAAAGAAGAAATAAATATAAAAAAATCAGAAGAATGTAAAGAAAAATTAAAACACTCTAAAGAAAAACTAGTAGCTTTAGCTGATAAGAAAGGATATTCTAAAAGAAAACTTATAGAAATGGAAGAAGGAGAAAAAATAGAACAAATGATACAAAATCGTATCAAATTTTTTAAAGGAGAAGATAAGAAAGATAATAGTATAAGTACAACTGTCCTAAATCATAAACAACCAGCTGGTAGTTTACTAAATTACTTCAGGTGAGAAATTATTAATTTCTTATATTTTATTTTAATTATAAATTTCCTTTATTTTCAAAATTCTTTTTTTATTTTCATTTTACATATAATAGCAAAACTCCAGGAGATTTAATACATACAAATATGGCAAACATGTCTACTATTGTAGTAAAAGCTGATGTACATATGACAGAAAACTCCATTAAACATGAATTATATAAAACAAATTCAAGTAATAAAATACAACCAAGTAAGAAAAATAAAAAATCAGAATTCTCACAAATAGATGACATTAGAATCATAGAATCTGAAAATATTAATATTTTGAATAACAAAAAGAAGCTTCAAGATGAACAGCAACATAACAAACATAGATGGTCATTACGAATTAAACTTCAAACTTATGAAGATGAAAATGCTTCACTAGGTAATTTGAAAATAATAGAAATTATACCTCTAATTTGTTACAAATATCCTAATTTATTACATAGATTCTAATTTATTACAAAGACACATGATGAGAAAAAATTTATTTGAGTCTCCCAAATTCTGTTTTGGTTGATGGCAATGAATTTTACACTTTGATCGCTGATTCTTTTATTTTAATATTTTATTGTACATATTAGTTATATATTTGTTTTATTGCTTATTTATGTTTGAAATAGGTGAAAGCAGTGATGATGAATTGTTCTCACCAAGTACCAATAAATTAAATATAGAAAGTTATGAAAAATTTAAAGCAATAAAAAATGTGGATGTAGAAAATTTATCAATAAAAAATAACAGTAAAAGAGGAATATCAAAGCAAGTGAATGAATGCACAAAGTCAAAATTAATATCAGAAAGTTCAAAACATAATGATGCAATACATGATAGCAAATATTTAAAAAATAAACTTGAAAATAAAAAAAAATTAATCAGATTAAATCAACATGAATCAGCTTTAATAGAAAATAAAAATTTAAATAATTATAATAATACTAACATAGAAAATATTACAAGAAATAAACAAAATCAAGAAGACTGTATAATTATTCATGACAATAGCTTAGAAAGAAAGACAATTGATAAATTAGCTCCTTTGTTTACCAAACGAAAAAAACCAGATCCGAATGTAATTGCGGCACGACGATTATTTTTACAACCTGATATAACAGATAATAATAATAAAAATGCAAATCGAAAAGTAAATGTTTATGGTATACTACCATTTTCACTTATTAGTCATGTTACACAATCAAGCAATCTGTTTTCAAATGAAACTGACATTTTTAATATTCCAAAAGAAATTTGTAATGATTATAATCCAATTATAGATGTAAACAATTTTAAACATTTAATAGATCTTTCTAAAAAAAAGTTTAAAGCATTAGGAAAAGTTAATAAACCGAAGATTCAAGAAGTATTAATGGATATAGAAAAACATTGTTCAAATGTAAAAGATATGTGGAGTGTCATTTCACTTATTGTTAAGGAACAACCTAATAAAATAATACTTACTAAAACAAGAAGTAAAAAAAATAAACAATCAGAGAAAAAAGAAGGAATAGAAGATTCGTTTGAATGCTGTAGTTGGACTTATAAATATAGACCAAAAAGTTCTCAAGAAATAGTGGGAAATGAAGAAGCAGTAGCAAAATTAAAAGAATGGTTACTTGGATGGAAAGCAATATTTACAAATGAGGATGTTAGTAGTGGAGATGAATTTTATTCGTCTGATAGTAGTTCTTCAAAAATGATTGAAAATAATCAAGTAGCTGTATTATTAGGACCACATGGATGTGGTAAAACTGCGAGCGTATATGCAGTAGCAAACGAATTCGGTTATACGTTAGTATTAAGAAGTAATATTTGATTAATATGTAAAATACTTTATGTAACTTATAATAACAATAAATTTTTCTAGTGTATTAGAATTGAATGCATCATCTAGAAGAACTGGGAAAAAGCTTTTAAAAGAATTAAAAGAAGCAACTAAGTCACATCGAATTAAAAAAGACGAGAAAACATCTGCTTTCTGTAATTTAGCTTCAGATGAAATTATACTAAAGGAAATTCCACAAAATTCTCTCATTCTTATAGAAGATGTTGATATTATATTTGAAGAAGATGAGGGTTTTATTTCTGCTACATATCAATTAGCAACAAACACAAAGCGTCCAATTGTTATGACATGTAGAGACATTTGCCCTCATTTAAATAAAATGGCACCTCAACAAAACAGAATTTATTTCAAAAATGCTGATAGTAATAGAGTTTCTGCTTTAATAGAATTAATTTCACTAGCAGAAACTGGTTATAGACTTTCTTCTAATTGCATAACAGTAAGTAAACACCTATACAATAAGTAAGCAAAATTAATATTTATCATTTTAATCATTTTTTTAAGATAAAATTATAAAAAGTGATTAAAACATATAATTAATATTAAATGCAAGATTAAATACATTAGATAATATTAGATACAAGATTGTTTTTATTTACAGGAACTGTTGCAAAGTGGTGATATGCGAAAAGCTATATTACAATTACAATATTTATTGTTATCTGGTCCACCACAAATAATAGAACAAACCATAAATTTTAAAAATTCATTTTGGCAAAACATACGGCATTATGTATACAAGCCAGCAATTAAAGTAAGTAAGAAATGGAAGAAAACTACAAATAAAAAAGTAATGGATGATAAAAATATATTAATTGATGTAGCTACTAAATTAGATAATATAGCTTTATTATCATCTTTAATTGACATAGAAGATTCTGCATTAAATTTATGCCAAATAAAAACACAACCCAATTTATCGTTGATTGAAAATACTGCTCCATATTCAGCTTCTACTGATATGTGTCTAGACATAGCTGAATGGATAGGTAATAAAATTATATACAAAGATCAGTTAAATGACTATGATGGAACACAGCACCAAAATAATATTATGTTAAAAAAACAGTTAAATGAAGGATTAAATTTAGCCTTATCACAAACCACATCATTATTACTTGATCGTCAAATTATAGCTACAGATTATCTACCATCTATAAGAACAATATGTAGAGCAGAAGAATTGAGAGCTAATACAAATAATAAAAGAGGAAATCGATTCTTTCATTATCTTCATAATTTAAAAACACCATCTACATTATTCAAACCTAATATTTTAGCAGCAGCATGCAAAATAATGTATGATAAGGTCGACAATGACATGCGTATTGAGAAAAATAATACCAGTTTTATATAATAATCAATTTTTTATATTATATATGGTATAAAAATTTATAAACATGGTGCAAATATCATTTTTAAATATACAACACTCTTAAGAAATGCAACGCATGACACCTAAAAATGATAAAATGGCTGGTATTATTGAATTATATTTTATTTTTTGATCTCCTTTTTTTAAATAAAATAAAATGTAGTTTGTAGGTAATACCTACTTTTAAAATGTTAAAAAATATATTTGGATATTTTATATATTAAAAATGAAGTAAAGTAAGTATATATTATTTTGATAATAAAAATATTTTTATGTTATATAATTTTTTTCTGATACTGAAGTGTTGTATAGAATTAATGTAAAATTATATTATATATAATACCTTTGAAGTGTCTATTAAACTAATTGATTATGATGTTTTGAATCTTATGATTACATAAATAAAAGATATATTTATTACTAATCAATGTTTTTTATTCTTTTAGTATGGTTTCGATATACTATTTAAATTTTTATATGATGTAATTTGCGATTTAATTCTTCAAATTTTAGAATTTTCCGAATAAAAAAGTCACCATAGCGATGCGCCACTTTTGTGTCCGCAATATGAATCATATCATGATCGATATAAAAATCCAGCTGTAACAATACATATTATGATCTTTTACTTATGATATAGAACTAGACTAATCAATATTATAACAGATAAGAAATTACCTCTGAGCCAGATTGAAATTTTCCATCTAATCCTGATGCACCTTTTGTCCAAACAATGTTTTTCATTTTATGTTTAAAACACAATAGATGAATCGTTAGTGCACTGACTTCTTTATCTAAATCCCAGCTCTCTTCAGATCTATTACTACACATAAATGTAACTAGTTTACTCAATGGCAAAGTAGTATATAACTTTAGATATGAACGTATAGTTGGCAACATTTTTTGTTGAACAACTTCATCTTTAAAAACTTGAGTTTGATGTTTAATTGCTTCTCGAACATAGTCTTCATTTGGTTCATCTGAATTTGGTGGTGTAAGAGACAAAAATTTTGGACAAGCAAATAGAAAACATGATTCAAATTCAACTAAATCTCCATATTGCATCTTATACATTTTCTCATGATAATTTTTATCACGTAATGCTTGTTGTAATGCTTCATCTATGCATTGTGGATGAAGAACAAGGCAAATTGCTAATAAATGATACATTTGATCTGTTTGTTTATTGATTTGATCATTTTGATAATTTCTTGTTGCAAATAATTGCTTCGTTCTTTGAATATATAATAAAATACCAGAAAATGTTCTGATTGCATCTGCATATCTACGCATCATCATATAAGCAAAACCAACATAATATGCTGTTGATATTTGACAACCAGGAACATGGGAATATGCACTCTTTTTATAAAGTTCAACATTTTCTAAAATTTTAATGGCTTGATAATAATCTCCTAAAAGAGAATGTAGGCGTAACAATCCTACAAGAGAAAAATATCCAAGCATTTTATATAAAGAATGTCTCCCAAATACACCAGCCACAGAATCTGGATCTCCACCACTTGCATATACTTCTAATTGACTTTTGATTTTTGATTTATCTACTAAATAATGTAGGACATTTAAAACACATAATATATCCCATGTCTTACTATGTGCATTCAAATTCTCAATTTCTTCAGGTGTTTTATTTGACAAATTAGCACGATATTGTGTGAAAGATTGAAATTGGTAAACAAATTCGTCAATAAGCTCCCATAACCATTGATCAGGTAACTCTAATTGCACTGGTGTTTCTGGATGCAAAATATAATTAAAAAGATCGCAGTAATTATAAAAAGAACCAAGGCGTTGTTCTAATGTTGGTCCTTGCATGCGAGCGTAAATATGACGATAATAAAGTTCTTTATATAAAGTAAGGAATAGTAGATCATTATCAACTACATGTGCAATTGCTTCAGCATCTGGCCAAGAAGACTTATCAAATAACTGTTCTGAGATTTTTGGAAATGTTGTTTCATAAAGATTTTGAATCTCAAAAATCATTCCTTCATTTATACAATTTCGCAAAAATACTAAAAAATTTCGTACAACTTCTGGTACTTGACGATAACCTAATCTGTCATATTGGTCATTATGCACATCTGATCCATAATCAACGTAAGTATCATACTGAAAATAATATAAATATTAATTTTACTAAATAACATCACAATGTAAATATTTGTTTAATTAATAATTACCCTGCTATAATCGTCATACATGGTTTATCAAATTTTAGACTTGATATAAATTACAGCTTTAACGTACGTAATAATACACGAGTTACTAGATGATATGATCATAAACTAAACTAATATTATAAGATATACTTCTTTCAATTTGTACTTAAAGACAAAATTCAGCATTTATATTTAACTGCTAGATGGCGCAATCAAACAATAATCTACATTTTTTTATTCTTACAAGTATACTTATGTATTTCATTCGATAACTAGATACTTTATTTAACTACGATAAATTCTGACTAGATACTCTATTTAATTTAAATTATATATTATATATTATATATATATTATATATATTATATTATATATATTATAATGTTATTACATTAAAGACGCTCTAACAGGACTGATTGGGATTTTTTTAATTTTTTACTTCAAATTGATATAACTTTGTTATAATTTTTAAATTTGGTAAAATTTGCGTCATAGGTGAACGATCTTCACTACAATTCATTGTTTGTGGTAAATGTCTTTTTAAATACATAAGTTATTATCACGAACACCACGCATAAGTGTATGTCATTTTTGTAAATGTAAATTTGTTGTTAAGTATATAAAATGGGCATATTAGAGAAAATATCTGAAATTGAAAAAGAAATTGCTCGGACGCAAAAAAATAAAGGTTTGTGTATACCTTGGGATTACAATATTTTTTATAACCTTATATAGAAATACTTCTGTATTCGGTTATATTTTTCTAACATATGTAAAGAACTGTGAAATATTAAAGATTTGTTGCTGTAAAATGTTTTTTTTTCTAGTTGAAAATAATTTTTTTTATCAAGTACTATTATTGAAATAATTCAATTTTAACAAATCATTTTTAAACTAATTGTAATCAAATTATTGTTATTCTGTACAATATACTGATTTATTAATAAAATTTATTTCAAGAAAATATTTGTATTCTTTATTGATTACTATTTATAACTTATTATGTTTTTATTAAATTTCTTACTATCATATATGAATAAATATATATAATAAAAGATTTGACTATAAATTTAATTATTATTTGAAGAAATTATATTCATTTTATGCTAAATTTTACGTAAAATCCTTTATATGCTTTGTTCATTGTTTATTAATTTAATTGTTTAATATATTTATATTGTTAATGATTAATACAATTTATGATCTCATTAATATATTCTTTAATTAACTTAATTTATGAATTTATTTACAGCTACTGAATATCATTTAGGTTTATTAAAGGCTAAACTTGCAAAGTATAGATCACAACTTTTAGAACCACCAAAAAAATCTGAAAAAGGAGAAGGATTTGATGTATTAAAATCAGGAGATGCAAGAGTAGCTTTAATAGGTTTTCCATCTGTAGGAAAATCTACATTGTTAAGTACATTAACACATACAGAATCTGAAGCAGCATCTTATGAATTTACCACTTTAACTTGCATACCTGGTGTTATTGAATATAAAGGAGCTAATATCCAACTTCTTGATCTCCCTGGAATAATTGAAGGTGCTGCACAGGTAATTATAAAATTAAATTTTATTTAATATATTGGAAAATTTATAGTAAATATAGTGGACAGTTTATAAAATTCTTACATTTATAAACAAATATTTAAGGGTAAAGGAAGAGGTAGACAAGTAATAGCTGTTGCAAGAACAGCAGACTTAGTTCTTATGATGCTAGATGCTACTAAACAAGATGTACAAAGACAACTTTTAGAGAAAGAGCTGGAATCAGTTGGTATACGACTTAATAAGAAAAAACCAAACATATATTTTAAAATAAAAAAGGGAGGTGGATTAGCATTTAATTCAACATGTCCATTAACAAAAGTAGATGAGAAATTAGTTCACTTGATTTTACATGAATATAAAATTTTCAATGCAGAAGTTCTATTTCGTGAAGATTGTAGCGCAGATGAGTTAATTGATGTGATTAATGCCAACAGAGTATATTTACCATGTCTTTATGTACATAACAAAATAGATCAAATATCAATAGAAGAAGTGGATAGAATTGCCAGGCAGCCTAATAGTGTAGTAGTTAGGTAATATCTTTCGACATGCTCTTAAGTATTATATAAAAATATTTATTTTATAAGAAATGTTAGTACTTTCAAGCTAAAACTTATCATAAACTCTTTCACATATTTCTTACAGTTGTAATATGAAATTAAATTTGGACTTCCTTCTTGAAACATTATGGGAATATTTATCTTTAATAAGAGTTTATACAAAAAAACCTGGACAACCACCTGATTTTGAAGATGGTTTAATATTGAGAAAAGGTGTTACTGTAGAACATGTATGTCATGCAATTCATCGCACACTTACTCAACAATTTAAATATGCTCTTGTTTGGGTAAGAATAATTCATAATTTTTTTAAATGTTTATAATCTACATTCTTACAATTATTGGTTGAGGTTTCTTAATAAAAACTGGATACTTTAAATTAACTGCAGTAACTATGAGATTTTTATATGTAAGATAAATGGAAAAAATTCTATAATATTATCAGAAAAGAAATATATTGTTCTAGACCAGTGCTGTCCAAACTTTAGTTGCTAATAAAACAGACTCCACCTGTCTTTGTTATTTCGCATGTTTCATATCTCTAAATATAGAGAATTCAAATAGTAATTGATTATTTTCAGAACAGTAAAATAAAAGGATTGATCATGTTTGGTTTTAGTAGAAGAAAATGTTTTAATAACCAAACATAACATGTGCTAAGTCGCTTGAATATAAAATAAGGAAATGTGGAATACGTACAAGGGAAAAATGTGTGACTTGCTCCACTATTTTAGAATATTAGTATAGAGGAAGATAAAACCTTGTAAAAGACCCCATCTGTAGACAGCACTGTTTTAGATAACATAAAGCATTCAATTGGTAAAATACTCAACTAATAATCAAAGATTTTAATTCAATAATTTTTCAATAAATAAACTATTTTTATTCTTTACTACTATTTTATTAGTGCAACATTTGATTTTATTGTGTTGCAAAGTTTTTTCATGTGAGACAATTGAAAAAATAACAGAAAAAATAAATTACAACTAATAATTATAAATAAGAAAACAACAATTTATATAATATATTATAGATGTATTTTTATAGTTAATTTCTGAAAATTGTTTGAAAAAACTTAATGAAAACATTGAATTATAAATAGTAGTAAATAAAAATATATTATTCTTCAAAAGTAAAAATTATATCTCAAAAAAGTTTTTTAAAAAATATATTTTATTCAGAATGTTCTGATAAATATTCTTTTTTTTCAGGGTACAAGTACCAAGTATTCACCTCAACGAGTAGGATTGCAACATGTTATGCATGATGAGGATGTTATTCAAATAGTTAAAAAATAAAATTTATCTAATTATATAAATGATTTGTGAAAATTTAAATGACAAAAGTAGAACATTATATAGTTTTGTTTATATGTTTTATATGTATTTGCTGAAAAATAAGATTGTCTTTTAAATATTTCAACTCCTAGATTTATCTTATTTAGTATAAATATGAAACATTTATACTATACATTTCTAAATATTTTAAAAATCAGAATTGTTTAAATGCAACTTTTAATAAATATGATTTATATAAAAATAATCGTAAAAGTTAATTTCTTATAGTTCTATGATGATCATATACTAGCTATTTGTTAAAGATATGTTTTGAAAAACATTGTTTTACATGTATTTAAATACATGTAAAAAAAAAATATCTTTATATAAAAAATAATAAATAGGTATATGAATCAACTTGATCAATATTTACTGCAGCCTAACAAAAATACTTGACTGTGCATAATAAATAAATAAAATTACTACATAAAATATTTATTTTTGTTTTTTATTGAATTTTATATAGTTAATAATAAGAATATGTAATTTATAAATTGATTCTGAAATGCATAAATATTTTGTATTTCGAATAATTTAAAAATTTATGAACTTCTAAACAATTACTAGATATTTTAAATATTAAAGTACGACTATGATTACAAAAATATCTAAGAATTTGAATATTTATACATTAATAATCATTTTACATGAAGATCTATCTTATAGTTTTATAGTTCCACCTCAATGTTAATCGTTCATTACACAACTGCCTTAAAAGTTAGTTATTCGACGAACATATTTGACCTTCGATAAACTTGACAGTAGACACCTCAACTAACAATTAAACACAAGGTAGACGATACAGTGGAAAATGGATTTCATTCTTGTTTTGTTATGATTTCGTTTAAAAGTACAACAGCCGCCGACAAAAGAACGTTATAAGAAAGCGTTGTCGACACTTAAAAGCAACGTCGTCTTGAATGTAACATGGTTTGATTCTCAAAAACGATTTATTAGAAAAGTTTATCCGTCCACGGATCCTAAATACAAAAAACGTTAAAGGGGCGGTCAGTGCATAGAGGTTTACCTGCAGTATGCTTAGGGTTTGCAATACAGAGATATTATGGCTGCAGGTGAGACCAGCACAACAAAGTCTCGTCAAGAAAAACAATACGATTACCTACTCAAATTTTTGCTCGTGGGTGATAGTGATGTTGGAAAACAAGAAATCTTGAGTGGACTTGAAGATGGTGCTGCCGAATCTCCGTTTTGCAGCGGCAGTGGTATTCTTTAATTTTTCTTATGGTTATTTTATTTTGAAATATCTTCTCTATTTCTTCCCAATTTTACATTGTTTGTATTGTTTTCATCACTTTGCTTAGTACGTTAGTAGTACATAACCAACATTATAAGGTATAATGATACTCGCTTATCTGTAATAAATTTGTGATTAAGTCATGCTAATTAATTAATAAGGTAGGTACTCAAAAAATCATTTAGTTGTTCATTTCTGATTTATTACTGTTTATAATAAAATTATAATAAAATATATATTTCATATTATTTATTTCATACAACAAATTTAAAATTTATTGCTTAAAACCATTCATGAAATAGTAAATTTTCAAATTTATATAAGAAATTTTAAAATCAAATTTTAAAAAATGATGTAGCAATTGAATAAGTATCATTGTATTTTGTTTATTTACTTTAATTACATAATTTTATAAAAAGTCTTTTATTCTTAATAAAATATTTATAATAATTATGTCTTTCTGTTTTCAAGTATTCAATGATTAATAATCAATTTTCAGTGTAATTTATGTATAGTATATCATTAATTATAAATTTTCTGTAACATATTTTTTTATGAAACTACTTTTGTTATTTGAAAAAATGAAGCTTTTAAATTCAATAATTTCATTTTACATGTTTGTTAATATGTCATATAAATTATGTGTATATTTATTTTTGATAGATAATAAGAAAATACATATTTTCTAGCATATAAAACTACTACTATCTTACTGGATGGAAAAAGAGTAAAATTACAATTATGGGACACATCAGGTCAAGGTAGATTTTGTACAATAATCAGATCTTATTCTCGTGGGGCTCAAGGTATATTTTTAGTCTATGACATTACCAATAAATGGTCTTTTGATGGCATTGATAGATGGTTAAAGGAAGTTGAAGAGGTATATAAAAATTGTCTTAAACATTAGTTTCATGTTATGTCTATAACACGTATAACTAGAACTAAAGTTGTAATTATACATTAGTTCTATGTTAAAAATAATTTTATATTACAATTGTTATTTTTTCATGTTGACTCATTGAATTAATTTTTTTAACATAAATTAGATATATTAGTATTTTATTTTTTGTTTAAATATTGTAGCATGCTCCTGGAGTACCAAAAGTACTTGTTGGCAATCGTCTTCATCTAGCTTTTAAAAGACAAGTAGGAGAACGTGATGCTGAAGCATATGCAGCTAAAAATCATATGGCATTTTTTGAAGTTTCACCTCTCTGTGATTTTAATATTCGCGAAAGCTTTTCTGAACTTTCTCGAATGGCTTTACACCGTAATGGTATGGAAAGATTGTGGCGATCTAATAAAGGTAATATACTTTGACTTTGCTATAATAATTTTAAAAAATCTGATATGAATACCATCTCATCTTTTAGTTCTCAGTCTTCAAGAACTTGCATGTCGTGCAATAGTAGCAAGAACAACAGTTTATGGTATTGATCAACTTCCATTACCTAAATCCATTAAATCTCATTTGAAATCTTATGCAATGACAACTACATCTCAGTTGCGTTATAATGGAAATAGATCATTGAGCTCTAGTAAAAGTCTAGGTTCTCATCATAGAAAATTACGTTTTGTCGGTGTAGGTCATAATGGACTATCGACGCCAGGTAGTTCACCTGGTAGTATAACAGATTCTCGTACCAGTTGTGTTGGTCGCAATTCTTGCACAATATCTTGAGAATAATTTTATGGTCATAACTGTAAATATACAATACTAATTCTTCCTTCCTGTTTTGATGTAAAAAGTTTTGTTAACATGTGCCATCAGAAATTATAAAGAATTAAAAATCTTTTCAAATAAGTAGTTATAGCATGAAATACTAGTAATAAAATGATTTACTTACAATCAACATATACAAATAATTCTAACTCTTTTACATTTAATTTAATAGTTATTTAACATTAAATTTCTTTTTACGTTATATTTTTTAAATTTTTATATGAATTTTTATATAAACAGAATAACAATGAGCTTAAAACGAATTAACTTCAAGTAATGATTTTGCATATATAAAAAATTGTTTAATAATATGTAAAATAGTACTATACAAAATACTATAAAATTTTATCATTGAAAAAATTATGAATTTTATTAGAATACATTAACAGAAGAATACATTAATAAAATCATACAATGAATTCAAATTATGTAAATCCTTCACTAAATTTTTTTTTTTTTTTCAAGTTTTGATGGGCAATGTTTTTTAAAACAAATCTATATTAAAGCAGGAAATGCTAAAGCAAAAAGTACAAGTTCACTATGTCTACAAAGGTTGTGGTGTAGACTAGGAATAATGTAAGTTGAATAGTTTAGAGCAGCTAATTGGATAATAATATATAAGAACAAACTTTGAAATATGTACTAATATATAAAGTTATTCAAAATTTTATTAACTTTTGTATTCTAATGTCCAGTAATAATGTATAAGAACATGTGTCTTATTGTATTATCTTTAAAATTGTATTTCAGTAAAAGTAATTGAAATTTCGTATTAAATATTTAATTTTTCTTTCTATTGTTTTTTTCTTTTAAAAATTTTATTTATTATATAAAATTGAAATACGTTTTTCATAATAATATAAATATCACATCTTATTTAAATAACTTAATATAATTATACATTATTTTATTTGTACAGTATAAGTTTATAAAAACTATCTTGTGTATTATGTAAATATAAAATGAATCATTGACACTGCAATCATATTTTGATAAATTTCATTACAATAGATTTCTATGATCTCATAATATTAGTAATAAAATAATAGCATCCCTAATTTAAAAGTTTTTTTTTTTATTTTTTATTTCTAGTATCTATTTAGAATTTTGATGAGAAATAATAATTATTATAATTAAACCATAGAACTCTGATGTATGAAATTTATCAAACTGTGATAATAATTTATATGATAGCTTTTTTAAAGATTATATAATATCAAGAAAACACATAAGATGTATTTATACTGTGTAAAATTCAAATTAAATTATATGTATATATAAAAACAGCTATTATTAATTAATATGTTTTATATAAACTTAAATGAACTTATTTGTTAGGAGGAATATATTAATATACATTATGATACTTAAAAATATTTAGGTATCATTTTTTCAAAAGTATTTTAATTATGATTATCTTTTCTATTCATTTATTTCTCATTAAGACTCCTTTTAATTATTCACAAGCAGATTATAGTAAACAAAAAGTATACGGTATCTTGTGAAGAAAAAAAGGACATTAATTTCATCATTGCTGTATATATGTCACTGTAAAATAAAGTTTTCACAAAAACTGAAATTTAAAAATAATAGAGGGCCAGTTGAATCATTGAAAACAAGTAAAAAGCTATTTTATCACTGGTTAATTATTAGGCAAAACTTGTTTATGTTTAGGTTCAATAAATAATTTTGTTACACAAAATAATAATATTAATATGAGATTATTTCTATTAAATATATACATATTCAATATATGAAATATATACATGAAGCAATTTATATAATTTATAATTAGATATTTGATAAATTATTATACTTTAATATCTTTCTGTAATATAAAGTATATTATAAATGGAAGTAAGAAATTTGTTTAAATTTATTAATAATCATAGCAATAGTAATTATTTTTAAAAAACATTGATGCGCTTATAGTTCTCCAAAAAATAAAAGGAACATAAATCATTTGATATATAACTGCACTATGTGATATATAACAATACTTTGAAATTGCATTAAGTTAATGTAATATTATGCAAATTTTGTTTCTAGTAGTATAAAAATTTTGTATTATACTAAGTGAATACAATTATACTATACAAGTATGACAATTTAAAAATCAAATTATAATTAAAATTTTGAATTTTATCTATTTAGAATCATATAATATTATATTTTATTATATTGTTTCCATATGTGTATAATATGATATAAGCATAAAAATCTATTTTATAAACTTTAGATATTTATCATATAATATGCAAAATAAAAACTATATACTGTATGTAAGTGCAAGATTTTGATAATATATTAGTGTTTTAATTTTAATTTTATGTTTAATTATAAGAAGACTTTTAATTTTAATGAATATATTGTATCTTATTTAATAAAAATGAAGTTTATAAATTCTTTTCTCACTTACACATAAGTTAAACATTATGTTATGTGTAATAATTTATTTACAGATATTTTCTGAAAACACATTATACATCAAATTTTGAATATATATATAGATATTAACTTTTTTTTAACAACTTTATTAAGCATTTATATTTTAGTGCAGTAAAATTTAAAAAAAAATGAAATAAAACTGTTTTATTGTTATTATGCATTTGATTATCATTACACGGAGTATATTATTAGAAAATATTCAATTGTTTGATAAAAGACTAATGCAATCTAAATTTATTTCAATTATCTATTTTTATATTTTTCAATTTTTATTATATAAACTTTGCAGATAGATTTTATCAACGTTTATTGAAGAAATATATTCATATAATTAAAAGAAAAATCAGAAATGACAACAATTGATGATATATCAACAACTAAAAACAGTGCTTGCCTTCCTTCTAGTAAAAGGAATTTCGTTGTTCCTCAGCAGCTATGGGAAGCAAATGAATTGTTAATGTCAATTAATAGAAGATTGGAAGATTGTGCTTTAGAATGGCAGGCGGAGATTTCGCGCAAACAATGGAAAATTTTTAATTCTAATGTCATTGGAATAACTTTATCTGAACGATCTCTATTATCAAGAACATATTTTACTGAGAAAAATCTTGACGAAACTTTTCAACATTTACTTTCTTGTAATAAAATCTTTTCAGAATATTTAAAAAATTTCATTGGCAAGTAAATTAAATATAAATGTTCATACTTATAATGATAATAATATATATTATAGCACATACTATTATAATAATTTACTATTAGATCTTTTACAAGATGAAGTATCTGTTTCAAATATCAAAGAAACACGTGATGTACAAAATCAATCTTATAATATACAAACAAATTGCAAAGTATTAAATATTGCTAATACAGAAACAATGCAATTTTCTTGTTTAAACAATCAACATTTAAATGGAGAAGGAAGAATTCAAGATTATATTGATAACATATTAACAATTCAAAATTCATTTACTGATGTGATAAAAGCTAAACTTAATTTTGATACAAAATTTTTAGGTTTTGAAGCTATATTACATAAAGCTACGTCTACATCAGCTGATACAGTTTGTCTTTGTCAATATTGTTCTAATATTATGGTAAATATATTTCATTTTACATTACATTTAATTATTATTATTATTATTACATTTGTCCAATTCTATATTTTAGCAGACTAAAACTCATGGTACAAATAGAAAATTAAGAAGTGTAACTGTTAATCAAAGAAATCGAACACTTACCAAAACTAAGCGTTTAACATTATTTAAAAAAAGAAAAAGAGAAAAATCATCTATAATAGTTGATGAAGTCAATGATCAACCATTACCTGGACCAGATACAAATTTTTGTTAATTCATTTTTAATATTCTATTTATTTTCATTTAGTTATTAAATTTCTGTTAACTTTTGTGGATATTAAGAACTGAAACTGAATATTAATATATAAATACAAAGAAATAATTAACGTGATTTAATGGTGGAGTTCCTTTATTATATCTTACATTATTGTTAGAACATTTCATTCTAATGTTAAAATTTTCCAGAATGGGTAAGTAATTACTCAAGCTATCCACTATTTCTTGTTTTGGAAGAGATTTTATTAACTTCTAAGTAAAGCATTGGAAAATTTAAACATTGAACATCAGTTGAATATCATCATCATTGAATATCAGTTTTATACATGTTTTAATTTATTTGTAATTTTGTTTTTACATTGAAAATATCATATAATAGCTTTAATAGATATATTATATTTAATAAGCAATTTACAATACAACAAGAATCTACACATTTTTATGTTTAATTTTGTAATGATGAATTGATACTTTATCATTTTTTTAAATATTGGAGTAATTACAATATACATGAATTCAGAAAAAGCATTAAATTCTACTTCTTGCAACAAATGTTATTAATGTTATGTAAATATTATTTTATTAAACATGTACACAAGTATTTAAAATTCTACTTTTTAAATATTTACCACAATACACTATTAATTGTCAATATTATTTTGTCTTACTTACTATAATGCTAATTTGGAAGAAAATATATTGTACAAGAAAAGTCAATCGTTTGTTTTCAAACGTGTATTACATAAAAAACGTTACAATAATCAATTAAATAAGATGTATGAGTTTGTATATTACATTTTCCAGATTTTGTAAATTTATATTTGAAACCATATTTAAAAAGAACACCATTTATAGAAGTAACAATTCACTAATAAAAATTTATACTGAATAATAAGATGTTACTTTTTAATTATATTTAGTTAGAAATGTATTAATCAATACAATAAAGATATTTTAGTACAAGTTATACATAACATTTAAATATTTTATGTTGGAGTAAATATGTCTCTCTTCTACATTCTAAGTAATGAATAAATCTAAACTCTAAGTAGCAGATGAATTTTACTATTTTGGTAACATTACAATCCCTTTTAATGATTGTTAAAAGAATAAATTTTATATTTTTAAAAAGAGATTCAAAATTCATAATTTTTAGTCTTCAATAATTTACTGAATAAATACATCAGTTTAAATTATACTAATCAATGTAGTGAATCATCATAATGTTCTATGCCTATAACAAATTCAATATTTCATTAACATTACATTACGATTTCTATAAACAGTCAACTTGTATCAAATTTCTTCTTCTATTAATATTATGATTATTCATAAAAGGTTTTTTGTTTAATTGATTCATTAAAATTTGACCACTTCAGGGGAATCTTATGAGGAAAGGTTTCCTTAATTGTACTGGATATACAAAAGTTGTTTAGTAAACCAACTGACTTGTACAAATAAAAAAAAATCCTTCCTGACAACATTCTCCTTAGATGGAACACTTAATCTGGGTTTACCATTTATTTAATTTGTATCATGCTGATACAAAAGAACAATACCAGCATGAAATTTTGACATCTTAAGTTAATATTAAAATTACTTTCATGTTCCAGTTTGATTTCTTTTTTACTACATTCACGCCAATTCATTCAGTCACTATCGTTCTTTCAATTTATGCAGACAGATCTCATAAATATCTGTATGAGTAATATAGAATAAGTAAACCTTAAATTTCTACAAACTCATGCAGTCATTAATCATATAATAAGTAAACCAAATATAATTAAATTCTTACTTTTAATGCATTGAGATTTTTTTTATCCCATTTTCTTGAACATATGTGTTATTCATTAAACTTAAACAAAAATACAAATACCCTACTCACAGAAAAGGGTAAATTTTAATTATATATAATGCTAATAAACAATATTACAGTCTTATAACAGATAAAAATACCAAATAATTAACAACATTTAATTGACAAAAAACATCAATTAATTTATTTCGGTAAAACATCTTACAATGAATATTAATAATAATTAATTTATAATCAAGCGTATCAATGACTGCAATCCTTGTCACTTTTTCAATTATAACTTTTCTTTTATGACATGTCTAATGATTATATAAAGTAAATATATAATATGCACCATTCATTATGTACTATTAAAAAATAAAAAAAAAAAATAATAAAAAAAGACAAAAAGAAAGAAAAACTAAGAAATATTTTAATAAAGTAGTTAATTCTTCCAAGTACCTTACTTTTAACATAAACAATTTAAAAATTATTGTTTGTTCAAATTGAATTAAACTACTTCAAAGATTGATTTTTATGAGATCTGTATGCTAGGAGAAGCGAGATATAAACTTGGAGAGATAACTGAGTGAAAGTCATTGATTTCACCTGAATTCATAGATTTGTATGCTATGTTCTGGGACGTGCTTTAAATTTAAAGATTGATACCTGAAATCAGAAAACCTTTTAATATTTTTATAAAGTGTAAGTGCACATAATGAACAAATATGAAAAGAATACAATAGTAATATAGTTTTATAAATATGACATATAATCTACAAAATTTAATAATTTTTTAATGCAATAGAAATTATGAAAGAGAAATTAAACTGTTTTACAATAAATGAACATTTCATTTTATAAGTAAGACTTGTAGAAAATAAAATTTAAAAATACATTTCTTTATATTATGTAAATGTATAAAAAAAATTACCATTCGGAACTACGATGATAATAAAAGCCTTCAATAGTAGCAGCAGATTTTTGAAAGCAAATATAATAAAATCCTGCGAATGAGGCACCGTTTATATCTTTAATAGTATGATCAGGAACCAAAAAATGTTCCTTCCACCTCATAAAAACAAAATCAGTTCCTTTCAAAGCTTCATAATCAAATGTGTCTGAATTAAATGTTTTAGCATATTGACGAAATGATTCAAATTTACTCTGTAATTTGAAAAACAACAAAATTATAATAAATAGTCATTAAAATAAGGAAAATATATAATAAAATACAAACCCAATGTTTCCTATCAACATCTTCATCTGCATCCCATTTACGAGTTAGAAATGGATATTTCTTTGATATAATTTCACCATCAAAAAATGTAGTCAAAGTGGGAAATTCCTCTGTAAGCCCTTTAATTTTTAAGTAGCCACATAAATAACTATTCTCTTCATCTACGTGCTGTAATATAAAAATATGATTTTTTATTTGTTTAAAAAAAAGTAGATTGGAAAAATTAATATTTTTAAACATACAGTATAAAATTATCCAATTTAAAATTATTCTACATACAACTTAACTAAAATTTTAAATACAAATCAATATCTGTTACTTGAATACTATTTACAAATTATTGTTTCATTATTATCTTTTTCATAAATTCATTATAATAAAATAAT
The DNA here is from genome assembly GCF_001483705.2 of Eufriesea mexicana. NCBI lineage: Eukaryota > Metazoa > Arthropoda > Insecta > Hymenoptera > Apidae > Eufriesea > Eufriesea mexicana. The sequence goes on from NW_016910993.1 coordinate 591,838, forward strand.
GTTATGTTATAATTGAAATTAAAATTCTAAATTGCAAAGATATTCATAAATTAATTAAAAAGTAGGAGAAAAATTTCTAAAAATTTTCTAACAGATCTTTTAAAATCCTGAACTATTTAAAAGAATAAACAATATAATTCATTGATTTTAATTCGAAAAAATTATAAAATATTCAAAAGATAAAAGACATGATCAATCATTACGCAGTAGACAGATGTCAAAGGTGCAATAGAAATTTGGGATATTTATGGCGCAATTTCCAGCAAGATGAAGAACTAACCTGCAAAACTACTTCTACGTCGTAACTATTGCCTTTAGATTTTTGAGAACCTTGAAATCGCGAACCGTTGTAAAGCAAAGATTTTGTGACACCCGGCTGCTTTGAGTTTGCGGGCGGTGGTGGTACTACGTCAACTTTCACCGGCATTCTCGGCTCAAGTGAACGCTCTTAAAATTTGCCCTCCTTGGGCGACAATTCCTTCATCACAAAATTCTCGCAATGACTGCCGGTAATTTTCAGGACGTAGATGTATTTATACAAAGCCTCGAACCCAGACACACTCGCAGTTATAATTTTTACGCAAAAATTGAGTTCGATGGATGTTACAAAAAGCTTATTTTTTTGTATAAATATGCAATTTTTATTATTTTTAACAAATATTGAGAATAATTTCGTTACTAAAACAAAAAACAATAATTTCACTTGTTTCGTTAACTTACACGTATCATGTCCCACAAAATTTTAGTTCTATATTACCGGATGTAGATGTACATGTTACTTACCAACAGTTTAAATATTAAATTTCTTTTATTCTTTCGAATTTTATATTTGTATTATTAGTTTAACTAGTATTATTTTGCTATTACCTTATAAAATATATACATTAGAATTTTTATTTTAAAGAAACACAACGAAAATATTATTTAATTTATTTTTTTGTAAATATTGATGTTAATCTACTTTCCCGCCATAAAGTGATAATTGTAATAATAACATTACGTACCAAATTGTAACAAAATGTATTATTGATTGGAACAAAAGATTTAAGTTTAGTTTGAAAAGGTATTATAATATAATATTTATTTTGATAAACTTAATATTAAGACATTGATTTGATTATGTGACGAAACATATAAGTTAAAAGTTGCTTGAGTTTCAAAGCAAATATGGAGGATTTCAGTGACACGTATTCGCACGAAATGACAGAAAATCATGTTGAAAAACAATATAACAATCAGTGGGTTCGATTAAATATTGGTGGTACATATTTTTTAACAACAAGAACTACTTTAGCTAGAGACCCTAATTCATTTCTGTTCCGATTGTGTCATGAAGAATCTGATCTGATCTCTGAAAAGGTTAGTTAATGTTTTTAAATAACTGTGAGCATTGTCAAACATTATTAAAGTTCTTATACATTATATATATGTGTATATATATATACACATGTATACATATATACACATATTATATATATACACGCACACACCGCGCGCGCGCGCATTTACTATTATATATAGTATATATATATATATATTACTAATATTTTTGTAATTAATAAGAATGATGTATTATATAAATCAACTTTGATATTTTTATAAACCTTTTATTTTTAACAGATATATGATTCTGAATCTGGTATAGCAAATTTTCTTACTTTTTAAAAATTGCAGAAATTTATATGAATAGTAGATATTTATATGATGCATAGTATGAAAAAGTAGCATAAAATGAAGTACCTGTTATACTTTTTCTATCAAAAAAAAAATTAAATGAAAAAAGTTTTGGACTCTACCAAAAATTTTAATTGAATTTTATGCAATGAAAAAATGACAATCCTTTATTAAATAAATTATTTTTGTTCAAAGGGAAATAAAACTTTTTAAATATATCATGTTAATCATTTTTACTCTGAAAGTAAAGGTAAAACCACATACATATTTAAAAGTATGTAAAATTGAGTAATATCATAAAATCTTTATTTCTATTAATTTAGTATCAAGTAACCTGGGAATAGTGGATATTGCAATATTCGCATACACAGTGGATTCATAGTCAAATGTAATAGTTAATTCATCGTTTTAAATACATGAAAAGTGAAATAAAAATATATATTCATAAAACCTATTTTTATTCATTTTCTTTGCAATTATTACAAACAGATAAATATGTGCATCCAACTATTATGTGTTGCAAGACCTAGTGTCCACCAGTAAAAGGTTAAATAAGCTATTTTAATAAGTTTTGACAAATATTAACTTATATTAAGATGTAAATTATTTATTTAGCTTATACAATTTATTTCGACTATTTAGAAACATTCTTTATAGACTTATTTTGATTTATATTTTATTTTATATTAATTTTTTATAAACATATTAGTATAATATAATATAATACTAATTTATTTATCAACTCTTTATTCACATATAACAATTTGTGTATTGTGTATGAAATTTGTGTATGAAAATACATATAATTTAACATTTCTTTTCAATGATTAAAAAACTAAATAAAAATTAAAAGATCTACATTATTTTAAATACAAGATAGAATTAAGTACCTAATTTTGTTTTGTACTAAAGTACATGATCTTGTATTATACAATGGGATAGATACTGGGTAATGTATTAAATGTTACGTATTTACATTTTAATATAAGACTAAAGTCAGGAAAAACATCAAAATACTATGTAAGGATTATAGAATACAATACTATAATAGATTCTTAAAATTTTGAGAAAAAGATATTATCAATTAATAAACCAAGATATTGTAATTTTTACACTCAAGATTTTGTTAGATATTTTGTAGGGAAAAGCACATTCACTTCAGATCCTTCAAATGTATTGAATGCATATTGTTACACTTACCATAGGAAATTCTGATGTTTAATTTTATCTGAATTTTACTTACACTATTTTAAGATAATTGCACACTAATAATACATAATATAATATGAATAATAGTATGATTGTAATTTTGTATAAAAACATATATTGTTTAAAAAAAAAATTTCGTTAGATACATCATTTTGTTTGTATGTTTTATTCTACAGGATAAAACTGGAGCATATTTAATAGACCGTGATCCAACATATTTTAGCCCTGTCTTAAATTACTTACGTCATGGAAAATTAATTATCAATAAAGATTTAACAGAAGAAGGTGTATTAGAAGAAGCAGAATTTTATAACATTACAGAACTTATTCGACTAGTTAAAGAAAGAATTAAATTAAGAGATACCAGATCATTAAGAGATTCTAAAAATCATGTTTATAGAGTCATTCAGTGTCATGAGGATGAATTAACTCAGATGATATCAACAATGTCTGATGGGTGGAAATTTAAACAGGTATCTTCTATATTTTAAATTAAATATGAAAATTTTATTTAATATTTTATTTTCTTCAATACAAATAATTTATTATTTGATTGAAGTTATTGAAATAACTTTTATTTTTAAAATTGATTATATTTCACTTTTATCTGTTTTAGTTAATCAACATAGGATCTCAATATAATTATGGAAATAATGATCATGCTGAATTTCTGTGCGTGGTTAGTCGAGAATATGGGGCCAGTCAACTTAATAGCAAAGAACAAGAATCAACAGATCGTGTAAAGGTACTATTATTGCATTCAAATTTTTTACATTACTCTTTTAACTAAAGCAAGTATATAGACGATTTTATAATTTTAATAAATAATTATATTATTTTGGTTATATTTTATGTTTATGTCATAATTTTCACATGAAATCGTATTACTAATGTTAATACATGTTACAGTAATAAGTTTATATTTTGATATCAAAGATATAATTAATAAAATATTAAAATTTAATTAAAATATACAATTTTACTGTTTGACAAAAAAGATTTATAGATGGAAAATTTCAGCAAATTTATATAAATGTGTGAGTAGATTACAGATATCATCTTTTTTCTTTTTTTTTTTTCTTTGCTAGCTCACACAAATATTTCATGTTTAAGTTCTCTAATGATACATTTATATGTTATTATTATATGAGATTATATAATTTTATTTATTGTATTTTGTATTAAATTAATTTACACATCTACATTCCTGTACATATTCCTGTTTATTTTTTCATATTCTTCGATCTATTATAATAAAAATTAGAAAGAAAATTAAATAGAAAAATAGATAGTTTTTTCCTCAAAGTATTAGGTTGTACTACATGATTTGAGCCACATATGTTCATCTAATTCAGTACTCTGCTTTATTGCTGTAAATAAATCTGAATCATTTTTTATTCTCTTTATATAAGTTTTGTACATATTTACGATTTAAAATATTTTTTACTTAAAAATTTGATATAAATATGATTGTATATAAATATATTTATGTAAATAATTTTCTTGATTATAAATGAATTGAATGAACTGAAGAAATAACTATTATTTAAATAAATTGAATTACATTTATTTTTCATATCTAAATAGGAGGATACTTATTAAAAATCCTAGGAAAATCTTAAGATTGTTGAACATATATGTACATTATATTTTTAAGCATTTTACACATTTTTGAATTTCTATCTATAAATCTTTCACAGTATATATTATAAATATTTTTTATGATGCAAGATAATATAAAAGTGTCTTTTGATTAGTATTAAATGTATTACATTTGTATTAAATGTATTACATATAAACTATTACATTTTATACAACAAATAAACATTGTTTTTGTTTTATTTAAAAATTAAAAATATTTCTATTTTTAGTTTTTTTATGACTTTTGTAATTTAAATTATAGTATAACATTATCAAGAATTAATTATTTCTTATAAAAATATTTTATACCAATTCAGTGGCTAATTTGCATGAGCATGTTTTGCCTCTGATATTATTGTATGTATTATATCACAATTTTTGTATTGCATGCTGTACATTAAATAAAAATTTTTTCTTTTATTGATTTGGTTACTTTCTACCCTGTTGTCCTGCATCATTTTTTATTGCATGTTCAAATTATTTTTGGTTAAATATAATATTATTAAAATAAAATGTTATTAATGATTAAGTAATTTATAAAACATTCATATGTATATCATTTAGATACTATTATTTTATTATTATTTATTATTATTGTCAATGTTCTTTGATGAAAATATAAAATTATTTCTAATAATGTTATGTTTAATTTATACAATATGCAGAGGTTGGACAATGCTAAAAATATCTAACATTCAAATCTTATTTACTAAAATCTTATGTAATAAATTAATCATGTTTATATTTTCCTTTACAAAATTAAATTTTTAATATAAATTTTTTACTGTAACTCTACTAAAGTTCAATCGTTAAATTGTATTTTAGGTTCTGCAGCAGAAGGGTTCTCGTATGTAATCTCTGAATCCGTCCTTTTCTTTTTTTACTTCGTTTAATTAAATCAACTGTGCAGCAACAAGATGAAGACTGTTTTTAGTTCTACACATAAAAGTATAAGTTCATGCAAAATTTTTATTATTACATTTTTTTGTGTACAGTGGCAATACAAAGAAAAAAGAAATACAAAGGTATAATACCTTTTGTAGATATGTATTTATTATGCAACAGCACAAAATGAAGCTTTAAGAAATGAAAGTATCACACACTCTTAAGCAAATCTTTTTAGTTTTTTCTTTTTTCTATTCTTATTTTTACTTTTAATAAATATTTGACGAGAATGGTTATGGATTGTAATGATAGAAATAATGCTTTATCATTCCATAAGGGATCATACATTTTATAATGACAAAAAATAATATTGAAGTAAAACTTTTTATCCCACTTATAATCTATAACACTCTCCTTTTAAAAAAGAATGTACCAAGTATAAAAATATTAAATACATGTATACACACAATCACAATGATAAAAAGTAATTGTTATTTAATAATATTTTAGTTTCATTAAATAGTTTAAAGGACAATAGCATTCATAAAGGCAATCTTTTTCATACAAATTTCTACAATGGATATAAATACTCTCTAGTAATAAATAGTTTATTTTTTGTAACAAGTTGTATAAATATAATTTTTTTCTAATCACATCTTTGTCATAATATTATCTAAATTACTTACCTTCGCACTGCCGCTATAAAACATAAAATAATATTTGTATATCTAATATCATATTTTTGATTATCCAATATAAAATTATAATTACAAATATAAAACTGATTTTAACATATAATCATGTTGATAAAAAAATAATATAATTTTGAACAAAAACAATTTGTTATGTCGTTTATTACTATACAATAATTTATAATGAGGAGATTTAAATACAAAAATTTGAATCGTATAAAATATTTTAACACATTGACTACCATAATAAAATTTCCATTATTCATGGGATACAGTTCATTCTTAAACAATATGATGAAAAAAGAAAAAGAAGAAAAATAGCGCCAGGTTTTTTTTGCAGTGTTCTCATTTTATTAGCATTATTCAAATTTTCAAAAAATGGTTTAAATAAAACAAATATTATGCATTTAAAAAATTAATACCACCAGTCATTAATAACCACCATGGCAGTCAACGTGTTAAACAAATTGAATAATTCTTAATCACTTGACAATTACTTTCTAATTTTATATAATTTCTATTTTACTACATTTTGTTTTATGCAAAACAATTGAAATAATAAATTCTAAAATTATCATATATCTTTTTATTCTTTTTTTTTTCTTTTATTTACAATGCTTCTACTTAGTTTAAATGAATTTTTATTTTTATATATATTTAAAATTGCAACAATATAATTAGGAAAAGAAAAACGTTTTACAACAGACATTAACATAGTTGAAGGCCTATAAAAGAAGTGTTGTAGACAATATACTTGTATTAAAGGTATTGTTCATGAAGAAAAACTTAAATTAGCACTAAATTAGTTAAAAGGTATTACTAGAATTATGTTATATATAATATATAGTAAATTTTATATTATATATATACACGTGTACAATAGTTTGATGAATGTTTTCTTTCTAAACATTGTAAAATATTCGGTTGTCCAAAAAGTTCATGTCAATTTTAAAGGAAAATTGAAACGCAAAAGATTTAAATTTTAGTATACATTTATTAAATTATATAAGTGCTATTCTTTTCTACAATCTTTCTCCATATTTCAGACAACTTGAAAATTCCGTCCTTCCAGAATCTCTCAGGTTTTTCAGCAAAAATCTTTCCTACGAGATTTTTTATTTCGACAAAAAAGTTGAAATTTTTTCCATCAAGGTAATTTTGTAATAATCGAAATAGATGGAAAACAGAGGGCGCGAGGTCTGGTGAATATGGTGTATGGGGTAGAACATTCCAACCGAACTCCAACTTTTGTCGAGTTATCAAAGGCAAATGAGGCCGCACATTGTCCTGATGAAGCACGGCGCCCTTCCGATTCGCTATTTCTGTACGTTTTTGTTTAACTGCTGTCTTTTATTCGTTTATTTGACTACAATACTTCTCTGACTTTATCGTCTCGTTATTTGGTAAAAGCTCATAATACAGGATCCCTTTCCAATCCTACCAAACATAGAGCATGATCTTTGGATGAAAACCGACTTTTGGTGTGGCTAAAGGTGGTTCATTTCGTTTTCCCCAAGATCTTTTTTGCTCAACATTATCATAAATGATCCATTTTTAATCCCCCGTCACTACTTGCTTCAAAAATGATGCCTCCTCGTTGCGTTTATAGAGCGAGTCGCAAATGGAAATGCGATCATCAATGTTTTAATCTGATCTTCATCTGTAGTAAAGAGTTTACTCGAGCGTTCTTGGTCTTAAATCTTGATGTTTTTAAACACTGATCGAGAATAACCCTCGCTATACGATACGTGAATTAGCACAAATGTTAAATATGTAAAAATCCACCATCTACGAGCATTTTGTAAAGCTTGGCTACATAAACCGTTTTGATGTACAGGTTCCTCACGATTTACCAGAGAAAAATCTGATGGATCGCATTTCTATTTGCGACTCGCTCTATAAACGCAACGAGGAGACATCATTTTTGAAGCAAGTAGTGACGGAGGATTAAAAATGGATCATTTATGATAATGTTGAGCAAAAAGAATCTTGGGTAAAACGGAATGAACCACCTTTAGTCACCCCAAAAGTTTGTCTTGATCCAAAGAAAGTCATGCTCTGTGTCTGGTAGGATTGGAAATGGATTCTGTATTATGAGCTTTTATCAAATAACGAGACGATAAATTCAGAGAAGTATTGTTTCCAATTAGATGAATTAAAGGCAGCAGTTGAATAAAAAGTCTAGAAATATCGAATCGGAAGGGCGCCGTGCTTCATTACGGCCTCATATGCCTTTGATAACTCGACAAAAGTTGCAGCTCGGTTGGGATGTTCTACCCCATTCATCATATTCACCAAACCTCGCGCCCTCTGTTTTTCATCTATTTCGATCATTACAAAATTACCTTAATGGAAAAAATTTCAATTCTTCGATCGAGATAAAAAATCTCGTAGAAAAGATTTTCGCTGAAAAACCTGAGAGATTCTGGAAGGACGGAATTTTCAAGTTGCCTGAAAGGTGGAGAAAGATTGTAGAACAGAATAACACTTATATAATTTAATAAAGGTATACTAAAATTTAAATCTGCATTTCAATTTTCCTTCAAAATTGGCACAAACTTTCCGGACAACCCAATAAAAGCAATTTCATTTATAAGAAATATGTACATTCAATAATTATTTTAAACATTATATACATCTATTGTTATATAAACATATAAATTTAATATTTAATTTTAAAATATATCTTGTTTAATATTTTTGTTATTGAATTATATTATATATCATATTTTACTGATTACAAAATTTAGGAGTAAGAAATAGTAAGTAAAACGTATATATTTTAGAATTATATAATTTATCTTTTATATATCTCACTGTTTATTCTTATTTAACTGAAATAACAGCGCAACAAATGTACTTACTTCTTGCTGTATGTTTGTAGCTCATAACTATATTATAACAATATAATATAGTTATAGGGCATAGTTAAAATTTATGTAAAATATGATTATCATTTATAACATTATAGGAATAACTATTTTATTATAGTAATGTGTTATAATTATCATAATAACTTATAAAACTTACTTAATAACATAAATATCTATAAGAAAACACTTCTAGTGATTTATATAAAAAATTATTTATTACCTTTATGTTATTAATTTTATTTAAAATATGCATTATATGAATATGGAATCTTTGTTATTATTAAATAATATGTAATTTATATATAATAATTTGTGATTGTGTTTAAATAAAATAAAAATAGAAAATTTTGTAAAATTATTTATGAAGAATTAATATGTATAACAGCTTTAAGGATAGTTCATACAAAAAGTTGTCTATTTATAACATTCAATACTTCTCTAAACTGAAATATATGTACTTAATTGTTTACAAACTTTTTGTTTAATAAATGTTAATAAGCTTTTTATTACATTCTTTCATTAATTTACATACTTCAATAGTAAACCAAATTAAACTGTGAAGTGACAAATTATAAACAAAAGTCATATCACAGTTCAATATACATATATGTTTACAAAGTAAAAATTATCTATCAAATAAAATAAAGACAGTAACAAAACTAACTTTAAATAATTATGACTGTAAGGAAAATGTTCAAAAATTTACAATAAATATTAAAATATATTTAGGTAATTCAATCAGGAAATATTCTAAGAATATTATGAAAAAATTATAATAGTAAGTTATACGAAAAGAACTATACATTATTGAAAAAACAAATATATATTGAATTTATTTGAAACTATGTGGATCAGAATTTTTTTTTATTTAATGCATAAGGTATTTTGTAATTGATGATACAATCGAGAAGCAGTTAATTCTACATACAAAAATAAAGTATAAATATATTTATCGAGTACATATGCGGTTGACTATATATCAACATATGTGTATATTCGTGGAATTATATTAAATCAATTTTAAACTTTGAAAAAATTACACGTCTGAGCAATTAAAATAAAGTAATCGATTTAGTATTTGTTAAATTAAAATATCAGAATATATTAAAAATTGTTTATACAACATTACTTTAACAAACAGAATCGTGTATTCAACATAATATTTAATATTTTTAATAATTTATAAAATGATAAAATTCGTGATACATAAATACTCTGTTTTATAATATTGTATATTCTAATATTGTTTACTCAATACAATAACGAGAAACTGCAAAATTTGTTAAGATTTAGTCAAACAGATGTATTCTTGTCGAATGTGTAAAGACACTTTTGTAAAAATAAAGTCTCATATAAAAAATTTTTATTTTATATTTATATTTTGCTTATTTGTTATGTAATATTACCTTTTGTCTGTTTATACTGCCAGGTACAAAATAACTTTGCATGTAGTTAAAGTGAGAAAATACAGTTTAGAGGAAACTGAATGTGGAATTAAATACAAAAAAATATCCTTACAATTAAATTTATATGAATAAATTAAATATTTGGATATTTTAAAGAATATGAAAAAAAGTATAGACATTATGTATTATAAGTATTTTTGCTCAAGCATAAATTTGTAATTATTAAGTAGTAGTTGCTCAATAATTTCTAAAAAATTGAATTAGTATTCTAATTATAGAACTTAAATGTAATAGGAAGATTGTAGCATAAATTAGAAATAAGAATTTGAAATTTATATATAATAATTTGTGATTGTGTTTAAATAAAATAAAAATAGAAAATTTTGTAAAATTATTTATGAAGAATTAATATGTATAACAGCTTTAAGGATAGTTCATACAAAAAGTTGTCTATTTATAACATTCAATACTTCTCTAAACTGAAATATATGTACTTAATTGTTTACAAACTTTTTGTTTAATAAATGTTAATAAGCTTTTTATTACATTCTTTCATTAATTTACATACTTCAATAGTAAACCAAATTAAACTGTGAAGTGACAAATTATAAACAAAAGTCATATCACAGTTCAATATACATATATGTTTACAAAGTAAAAATTATCTATCAAATAAAATAAAGACAGTAACAAAACTAACTTTAAATAATTATGACTGTAAGGAAAATGTTCAAAAATTTACAATAAATATTAAAATATATTTAGGTAATTCAATCAGGAAATATTCTAAGAATATTATGAAAAAATTATAATAGTAAGTTATACGAAAAGAACTATACATTATTGAAAAAACAAATATATATTGAATTTATTTGAAACTATGTGGATCAGAATTTTTTTTTATTTAATGCATAAGGTATTTTGTAATTGATGATACAATCGAGAAGCAGTTAATTCTACATACAAAAATAAAGTATAAATATATTTATCGAGTACATATGCGGTTGACTATATATCAACATATGTGTATATTCGTGGAATTATATTAAATCAATTTTAAACTTTGAAAAAATTACACGTCTGAGCAATTAAAATAAAGTAATCGATTTAGTATTTGTTAAATTAAAATATCAGAATATATTAAAAATTGTTTATACAACATTACTTTAACAAACAGAATCGTGTATTCAACATAATATTTAATATTTTTAATAATTTATAAAATGATAAAATTCGTGATACATAAATACTCTGTTTTATAATATTGTATATTCTAATATTGTTTACTCAATACAATAACGAGAAACTGCAAAATTTGTTAAGATTTAGTCAAACAGATGTATTCTTGTCGAATGTGTAAAGACACTTTTGTAAAAATAAAGTCTCATATAAAAAATTTTTATTTTATATTTATATTTTGCTTATTTGTTATGTAATATTACCTTTTGTCTGTTTATACTGCCAGGTACAAAATAACTTTGCATGTAGTTAAAGTGAGAAAATACAGTTTAGAGGAAACTGAATGTGGAATTAAATACAAAAAAATATCCTTACAATTAAATTTATATGAATAAATTAAATATTTGGATATTTTAAAGAATATGAAAAAAAGTATAGACATTATGTATTATAAGTATTTTTGCTCAAGCATAAATTTGTAATTATTAAGTAGTAGTTGCTCAATAATTTCTAAAAAATTGAATTAGTATTCTAATTATAGAACTTAAATGTAATAGGAAGATTGTAGCATAAATTAGAAATAAGAATTTGAAAAGATCACTCAGCAATCAGAATATAGTAACAGAAATCTTACCAAATATTAAATTTAGATTATTATAAATGGACAATTTTTACTTTGATACTTGATATATGTTCACAAGATGAGTATCTACAAATACAAATATCCTCAAAATTGTTGACTTTACCAAAAATCTATTAAAATTATACAGTTTCAACGAACATGAATAATTTGATATTATAATGTTTTTTCAGACTGGGTACCTAAAAAACATGCAAAAATTAAATTTTTGTTTTAACAAAATTATATATTTTTTAATACATTAGTCAATACAGTTTGTTATTTTCTACAAGAAAGTATTAATGTATTATACTTTATATATAATAAAAAAAAAAAATCTAAAAATATAAGATTTGGCGACCTCTATGAAAATTTAATATGTTTACAAGGTTCAATGCAGTGATTAGGATATTTTTCATTTAATGTAATTTCAATTACATAATGATAATTATTGATAATTTAATATATCAATCTGTAGTTAAGACAAATAAAAACATCTAAACTACTCTGATATCCTTAATAATGTTATTATTTTCATTTACAATAATCTGTGAATCAAAATTAAAGTATCAATACTTTCATTAGGTACCAATCCAAAATAAAAATGTTTGTTTTAAAAGTTAATTGAATGAATCAATCTTGACAAATTTTACTTTTTCCTTTAACTTATTTATACAATACTTCCATTTACAATATAACTAGGAACAAAATTTAATTTGAATGATGCATCTTCATTTAGAGATGTTTTATTGTATTATTTTTGTTATACATTAATTATTTAGCATTATCGTACAAGAATTTTTTATTTTAACAATTTACATTCCTGTTTTGGAAAAATTGTATGAAAATCAATAAAGTACTTAAAAAACTATCATAGTTTATTAATTTAATATCTATTTATTTCCTTTCACTTAATGTACATATTTATTGTGTACTATAGTTCCAGAAAATGTGTCATCTAACTTAACTCACTTTTCTAAACCATAATATAAAAAAATTATATTTAATGAATTATTTGCATATTGTTTATTTACTGTTTTGGATAATACCCGTTTTTATATATTTTTTCATTCCAACTACTAGTAGTTTTAACTGATTTTATTAAATTTTTTTTAACTACACTCATTTTTCCATTTCTATTTCAACATAAGAATTTCATAGAATAATTATTATAGTATCATTTGCAATGTGTTAATTATCAATATATATTAATATTATGTGTACATGTACAAGATAGAAATTACATATTAAATATTATAAAAACAATTTTTATAAATGTATACCTGCATTATTGTACACACTGTAAAACATTATTCTTTATTGATATCTTGAATGTAATTATTATTATTAATTATAATTTATTTTAAATAATTAAATAATTACATTATTGAATTCTAATTATTTATTAATTATTATCTATTAATTATAAATAGTAATTATACATATTATGGTAATAATGATATACAACAATTCTTGAAGCATAGTTTGGAATATTATTCTTCTAAAATTTAATATATGAACTAATATATAAATTGTTTACTAATTGAAAATGTTATTTACAAGATACTACTAAGTATCAATTTTTACAAAGAATTATAAATATTAGGATATACAATTAAACATTATAATATAGGCAATGAGATATATTTTCAAACTTATATTGATTAAGGCATATTGGCTATTGTTTTTAATGGTTGATCAAGATATCTTGCTAAAGCTTGTGCTTTTTCTCTTAATAATCCAAATCCCACATTTTCTTTAGCATACAAACATAATAGTAAATTTGCTACTTCAGTAATTACAACTTTGCCTTCCTAGAAGAAAATTTATTATAAGATTTCGTATTTTTTATGTATAAATTAATTGAAAAAGTCACAATACAATGTTAACATTTGTATATATCAAGTTCATAATAATATTATTAAATCAATTTTTTTCAATATTTATGCCTTCTTATTACTATATGATATTTAAAATTTTTAAACACTTAGGAATAAATCTTAGAAATGTCTATTATTATAATAGGTAAATATATTATTATTCATCAATTAAAAGATATGTCAAGAAAAATTTACCATGTTTATATCTTATTAACATTATTTTTGCATGTTGTAACATGTAAAAATTTTTAGTTGTAATTAAAAAAGAAGATATTAGCATAAATATTTAACTACACAAGATTTAAGCAGTACATACTTCATTAATAATAAAATATTCATTAATTACCACACAGTCCATTAATACAAATTGTAATTCATCTTCTTTAAATGCATTTCGTCCATTCTTTTCATATGCTGACCAAATATTACTTGTAATAGCAGCAGTTACTCTTGCATCTTTATCTCCATAACCACTGTAAGCTAATAAACCACCATCTCTATTTAATAATCTGAAACACATTTTCATTTTTTATTTAATCATGTAATTCTAAAAATATTTCCAAATACAATAATAATAAAAACTATTCAACTTTATTTATATGATTTCATTTACATATATTGTAGATTTACATGTTTTATAATGTGATACAGTTTTTGTGTGTTTTATAACATGGTACAATTGTTTTAAAAAATATAAGTTGTAGTATCTTTAATTTCAATAAAGGAAATGTTAATACATTATATTTTACTTACAACGTATTTTCTACACCACCCGTATTAGCTTGACTAAGTACTTGTGTTAAAGCTTTTGGTTTCAACATAATTTCACAGGTGATGAATACAAATTTCTTTTTCTCGGTACAATATTTATCTTACTTTCAATTATCTTTATCGTAAATCTACTACAAAACATCAACAAAGAGTAGTATTTTTTATTAGATCTATTCTCTATAACAAATTACAATGTCCCTAATACAAAAAAATAGTTATATCATAGAAATTTATACGATACCAATTTTTCACTAAAAGAAATAAAGTTTCTAGTATATAAATTTCATGTGTGAAAATATATTTCATACGCTATTTCTATTAAATATTATTGTACAAAATTAAATTTTGAATAAAATAAATAAAATATATATTTACTTATACATATATTTTATAGAATACATTTTAAATAAAATATTTTTTTGTATGTTAATAGTATTATATTTGTATTAAATTAATAATAGAATTATTAATAATTTTGAAAATTGTATACAATTAAATTATAATTTTTTAGTTTTAAATATGTGGTATACAATACACACTATAAATACTGTCTAGAATGATACATACATTAAATATCTACATTAATATTAAAAATGTTTATAATGTAAGCAATAAGCGTTATATCAATGTATATATATAAATGCATTATGCAGTAATTAATTATATAAAATACTTCGATGTTCATATCTACATTTTTTGTTTGCAAAATTCTTTTTTATATATGTATCAAAGATGTTATCAGTTCTACATATATGATAACAAGAGAGTTAATAAAATAATTATCTATTTTCATCCAAATTCGTGATAATGCGTTTTTTGTAGTTATAATTCATCGAGAAAGTTTCAAGAATGGTTAACAAATTCAAAAATAATCTTACATCTATCTTTTTGGCTAATAATAGTTTTTATAGTTTTCATGATAATAATTTAATATTTTATTAATTTAATATATTAGTATAGAACTATCATCATGTTTTTAATAAATATAATATTTTTTAACTCAAAAATATTATTTTTCTTGCATACATATTTTTAAACATGACTCATTATTTTGTGTATAAATAAAAAGCTATAAAATCTATTTATGTACTTTTCAGTAAATAACAGCCATTAATTTGCATTTACTATTGTGGTTTTTTTTTTAGTAATTTATTCATTATGAATTAACATTTTAATGTACATTTAAATTTATATTTTTTAATATAATTTAATCTAATTTGCAAAATTATCTTCATTTATTAATTTATTATAGAATTGTAATTTTTCTATAGCAGATAATTATAAATATATATAAATATAAACACTAAAAATAACTAATATTATATTGTTCAAATTTTTATATAAATATCTTAAGAGAAAGTAATATTTACAATGATTTGTCAATATATTTTCTATCTAAAATCATTTTAGATTTTTTATTTATTCTGTATAGAAACAAAATTTTAATATAACATATAATTTGCTTTTTCTACTTTTTCAGTGAAATTGTAAAAACTTTACTGATAATAAATTGAGATGAGAATGCATGGGAAACATTCTGTAATATGATCAGTTTATTTCTTATATGAAGTAATAGGCAACAATATAAATATAAATAAATATCATTTAATAATGAAGAATACATTTTAGATTAAATTATTTTATATGTAAAGTAGATGCAAAGAAATAGCTATTACATGTGAATCAATGTAATCTGTGAAACAATATATAAACATTGTGATTTATTAAGTAAAATATATCGTATGAATATTTTTTTATTTACAGTATAGTAGTATTATAGATATAAAATATCTATAATTTTGTTAATTGTACAAGTATTTAAACTGAAAGACAATACCATTTATTAAAATATTATTAATCTTCAAAAAATGTTACAACATGCAAAATCACCATTACTATTTGAAATATTTTATGAATGCCAAACAACAAGAGCTAGAACTGGAAAGATAACTCTTATTCATCATCATGTGGATACACCAGTGTTTATGCCAGTGGGTACACAAGTAAGTTTAATGTAATTTAATGTTAAATAAAAATATAATACAATATATTTAATATTATTAATTTATACAATCTTTCTATTTAAAAGTACATCATAAATAATTGAAAATATAATATTTACAATATTTTATGACATTGAATCATATGTGACATATTTCTTTACGCTCTTCAACTAATATTAATATAATATAAATTAAGCAATGTAATATATCATTTAAAAAGAAAAATTAATAATCTTGAAATTATCTGTATACTTTTATTATATAATACAATGACAACTTTTTTTATAATAAATAATTTCAGTATATTTTCAATTATTTATAAAATACTCTGTATGTTTTAATATTAACTTTAATATTTTAGGGTACTTTGAAGGGTTTATTACCTCAACAATTAGAACAATTAAATTGTCAAATTATACTTGCGAATACATATCATCTTGGAACAAGACCTGTATGTAAAAAATATTACTGTATAAAGATTTTATTATGAATATATTTAAAACATAAGTAAAGTGCTTATTCAAATAATTCAGATAAATATTCTATTAATAAAGAAATTATTTCTTTTAGGGTTTTAATATTATGCAAAAAGCTGGTGGTCTACACAAATTTATGAATTGGAAAAGAGCATTATTAACTGATTCTGGTGGTTTCCAAATGGTATCATTATTAGAACTTGCTAAAATTACAGAAGATGGTGTCAAATTTAAGTCACCATATAATGGTATTTATAATTTGGAAACAATCTGTATTTATATCATATTGTGTTCAAAACATAAAAAACAATTGAAATATTTTAATATTATTGCATAGATTCAGATTGTATGTTGACACCCGAATATTCTATACAAATACAAAATACAATAGGAGCAGATATAATTATGCAACTTGATGATGTGGTTAGAACTACATTAACAGGACCAAGAGTAGAAGTAGCAATGAATAGGTAATATTGGATTTGTATGTATAATTCAAAGATAATATTATTGGATCGGATATTTATATATAATTTACAGGTACTGTTATTGCATTTATGTACATAATATATAGGTAATATCATTGTTTTTGTATATATAAACATTATTTACTTTTATTAAAATAATATTTTTTGTATCTTTAGTAAAATGATTTTTAATATTCAATATACTCTTATTTATAGAACAATTCGATGGTTAGATAGATGTTTGAAAGCACATCAGAGGTCAGATGAACAAAGTATATTTCCAATTGTACAAGGAGGTCTTGATCCTAAACTTAGATCAGAATGTGCAAATCAATTAACTAAACGTGAAGTAAATGGTTATGCTGTAGGTGGATTAAGGTAATCGCGTTGTATGCATTAATTTAAATAAAGAGAATAATTATTGAATGATTAATTCTATTTCCAGTGGTGGGGAATCTAAAGATGAATTTTGGAGAATGGTATATCTTACGACAAGTATACTTCCAAAAAATAAGCCACGTTATTTAATGGGTGTTGGATTTGCTACTGATTTAGTCATTTGTTCTGCTTTGGGAATAGATATGTTTGACTGTGTATTTCCTACAAGAACGGCGGTAAATAAATTTGGATAATGTAAATTAGCAAAATGAAATTTATTAATTGACACATTGTTTTTTCCAGAGATTTGGTTGTGCATTGATACGTACTGGCCAATTAAATTTAAAACAAGTTCAATATTGTAAAGATATGAGACCAATAGATGAATTATGTGAATGTAGTACTTGTAAAACATACACACGCGCTTATCTTCATCATATTGTAACAGTTGAAACAGTTGCATGTCATTTGTTATCTATTCATAATATTTCATTCCAAATGAAACTAATGAAAGATATTAGACAAAGTATTAAAGAGCAGAGATTTCCAGAATTCATACAAGAGTATATGTTAGATTTATATCCACACAAGGAATATCCTCAATGGATAGTTAATGCCTTGGAAGTTGTGCATATTAAACTATTATAACAAATATAATTATTTATTTTCATAATATAATGTTTCCTATTTAGTTTTTAAATATTTTTTTACAGAAATAAATGAAAATTTATATATATTCTATAATAACTAGTTGCAGTAATTATATAAAATATAATGTACTCAGCAAAACTAACAAAAAAATTCAATAACAAAACTTATGGTGTTTTGCAATATATGCAAAACTTACATTTTTATACATTTTTTTTATAAATATTTTAATTTGTAAAGATTTATCAGTTTTGTTATTATTCTGTTATTTTAGATTTTTTTAAATTCTAATAATCATTTTTCCTTTAAACAAATTAAATTTTGGTATTACGCATATTTTATGTTTTAAATATGTTTATCTATAATTCCAAACTATGGTAAAGTAGGCACAAAAAATACAAATAACATTAATAATTTCATCACATAAAATCATCTGAGTCATATCCGCTATTTTCTGTATTTGATGTCATATTAGATGTATTAAACAAAGAATTATAACTTCTGCAAGAATATAAAATAATATTAAATCAATTGAATTTGAATAATTGATACCTTTCAATAATAATACAATGATTTTTGATTTACCTCATTTCTGCTTCCTCCTTTTTTCGTTTTTCTTCTGCCTTTTCTCTCTCCTTTTGCTCCCTCAAAAGTTTTTTCTTATCTTCTCGTTCATTTCTGTCTCGCTGTTCTCTTTCTGCTCTTAAATTCACTTGTTCTGAACGTTTAGTTTTATTCAAACGATTAACAATAGTATTCATTTGTTTTGCAATGTGGATTTTACGAACATCTTTATCTTTGTGAAAACCAACTTGTCCTACTTCCATGCCCTGAGTTTTCTTTAAATTTGACCACATTGTATATACTACATCTACAGCATTTATTTTACTCCCTTCAATGCTATTTGCTTTCACTAACTGTGCAGCATCTTCTAAAACAGCACTAGATATGTCATCTATTGTCTGACCCTACAAAACATATTATGTATACATATAAATAAAAGTTTATACAATAACATATATTTCTAATAAAAAATATTCACAGGACGAAGACGAAGATATACATGAGCTGAAGAATATTTATCAACATGAAACCAAACATCTTCTGGCCAACCCCATTTTATAAGATCTTCATCTGAAAAATTATATGTTAAATTAATATATCTTGAATATTATAATATATTTTAATATTTTTCACTTACTTTCATATTTGTCAATCCCCATAAATAATGTTACGGGTGGTTGTACAACTATAATTCATAATCATGATTATTATTCTAACCTTATTGAATGTTATTATATTTAGTAGTAGAATATATGAAAGAAGAAAATTCAATTATGAAATTTAAATATAAAATCAGTAATAAATAATACCTTCACTTGTAAAATAATAAACCATTATGTTATGTTTAAACTTTGGTTTAAACACGTGGTGCAATTTATCTGTCAAACTTCAAGTTGATAGTAGCGACAATAAACCGTATTTTTTTTTAACTATTCAACTTACATTTTATTTTAAAATATCTTGTTTTTCTATGTGTGATAGAATATAAACATATAAAATCTAATAATTAAAATTTTATCTTATTGTTATGTTGCTTATAATTAATTATAAAAGAATTTAAAAAACGTATAAATAAATTTTAATGTAAAATAAATGTTTGTAATATTAACAAAAATTTATTATTTATATACACATATATGTATAGTACAAATATATTAAACATTAAATATTGAATATTTAAGCTTTTATTAATATTAATATATTAAATATCTGAGTTTTTTACACAATAATTTTTAAATTATAGATCAATTCCATATTGATTCATATGAATTGCATGTTTCTCAGCATGATATGTTGCAATAATGTGATCAAGTACTGGTCCTATTTCAAGATCCCTTATTCGTTCACTTATAGATACTGGTGTTTCTAACAGAGATAAATATACTAAAAATTTAATTATTGGATTAATTATTTCAGTACTCAATTATACTTAATTTTTTTTTAATATTTATACTCGATTAATAAAAATTATTTTACCAAGTAACATATTAGGATTTGTAAGATTAAGTTGAATGCGTGGATCATTCATGATTGCTTTATAAATTGGATTATCTGAATCTAGTTCTTTATCTAAATCTTGCAGGCTATGTCTCCTTTCTCCAAGTAACCATTCACACTAAAAATAAAAGTATATTAAACATTTAATAAATTTCAAATTATATAAATTATTTACAGCATTAATTTGATTGTTTCCAGTAATTTTTAATGCCTCAGTAATGTTGTTTTTTTTAAATCCCATTTCTAATAATAATTGTACTGCTTTAGAATTTGGTTTGAAGTCCATTTTCCTATAGTGATGATAACTTTTTAGCAAACAATCTACTAAGCTGAGTAAATTTGCTTCTTTCTCCGTGCTTTGACATCCTGCATAAATATCAATTTAATTATAAAATAAACTTAAAAATGAAAAAACATTATATTATAATTTTAATAATTTTTGATTTTATTATTTATATTATAATTTAATATATTATTGAATAAGAATCACAAATTTATTTTGCTTTATATGGGTGTGTGTGTGTTTTCATAAACTTTAATATTAATAAAAGTAAAAACATTTGTTTCGTATGTTTATCTGTCCTTATTGTTACAATTGAATATAACCTACTTAATTATATTATAAATTTGTTTATATTTGCTTTGTATTAAATATTATCTAAATAATTACTTCCTTTACATAAATCAATACCTGCTTCCTTTAAGACATTTTTGATATATAAATAGATGAATTGAGAAATGTAACATTTTTATTATTACCTTTCTCAATAGATACAGAATCTAAGTAATCATCATCATCATCGTCTTCAGAATCATTCTGATGTTCTGTTAGCCATTCCAATGCTTCCATTATATTTAATCTATAGTAAATAAAAAATCTAAGTATAAGATATTACTTTTAATCTATTACTATTTATAACCATTAAATTAAATAATAGACTGCTTATACCTTTTTAAATGAAGCACTCTTAGGACTTTTTTTTCAGAATAACCCATGTCTGTAAGAGTTTTTACAGTATTTGGATTAATATTTGGTTCACATCTTGCTTCTAACTTTTCTTTTAAGATATTATAAAATTTTTGTGCTTCTGGACTGTATAGTACAATTCTTGCTGATGCTTTTACAAGTGTTATTAAAATTTTTCGTATTTCATTCTGAAACTATAATATAAAATAAATAATATAAATGTTTTTATATGTAATATGTAAAATACATATACACATAAATATTTACATCTGCAGGACAATAAAGAGATGGAATATGTTTAGGTGGATTACATATGGGTAAATCTTTTGTTACTTGTAATATTACTTCTTTGTTTGGACCTTTCAAAGCTTCTTCAGACAAATCTTCATGTATAGATATAGGACGAATGTTTATTAACATTAATTCATCTGTAACAAAGAAAATTATTTTATATTATTTTTCTATGTGTAAATTTAATATAAAATTTTGACAGATTGAAATTTTACCATTTTCGTTAATTTTTTCATCAGTTATACTATAATCATCTATAAGCCATTTAAATTTGGATAAATGAACTAAACGGAAGTTGACTGGATTTTTTGATATATCATCACTATAGAAATGTTTTATTACAATGTTTTTGATTTGATTAATAGTCATATCTAATGTTACATTAAAATTCATAATTATTCCTTCAGGGCTAAAAAGGTAAATTATATTTATTAACAGTTTTTATTAACAATTTTTATATTTATTAACATTTAAAAAATTTAATAATACTCTACCTTATAACATTAATTAAGAAAAGTCCTCCTGACTTAGACATTATGTAGTTAGTTTTATAATTTGTTGTTTTAGTAGAAGTTTCAAAAGTTAGTTTTTGTCTATTCTTGTTAAACTTTTTATGTATCACTATGTATTTATTATGTATTCTTGCAATCATATAAATTATAATTATATCTATAACATGAAGAAATGTTTTTATTATTATGAATAATATAAATGTATTTAAGTATTCAAAATAAATAATGTGTAAATTTTGTTAAAGGTTAAAATAACATTTTTAATTTCATTTTTTACGTATATTACTAATAAATATTATTTAAATAACTTTAGGCCTATGATTATTTTTATTTTATAAAACAAATATATTTGACTTCAATATGAAAATTTTTACTTGACTGTGTGTTTTAATTTAAATTTCTGTTGCATTATTATATTAACATAATAATATTAAGATATCTATGGTTTTAAATCATATCATGCGTAAAATAATCTGTAAAATGTCTTTATAAATGTTTTCTGAAAAGCCACGCAACAATGAATTTACATCTCCTACGAAAAAAGAAATTAACTTATATATAGTCACATAAGTGTCACTTATCAGAAATTGCAGGTAATCAAATGATTTGTTTACATGTACATATCGAGATATACAAAGTATACCTAAGAATATATAACCATAAAATTTACTTTCGTAAATGTTTATTTTTATAAAACTTTCTTCCTGAATTTTAAAATTTATTTTACTTGTTTAAAGAAGAAGAAAATTATAATTAGTGAAATATGATAAGAAACAAAATGTTTTATCGAATTAATTTACTGATTTAAACGTTATAATTTAAAAATATTTTTGTAATGCTACATTATTTAAAGCAAAAATCAAACAAAACAATTACTAGTAACATAATTATGAATATTATAACATGTTATAATAAAATTTATAAATAATAAAAATTATAATTACAATGTTCCAAAGTACATTCTCTTTCAATATTAAAATATAGAAAGTTCATATTAACTTTAGGGAAAAGTTTACATAAATCTATTGTGTATGTTTGAAAATATTGAAATATTCTTTATTTTATTTTTTCTTACAAAATATTATTTAAATTTGACTATTTATTAATATACATTATTTGAAGTTAATGACAATAAAAATACAGATTTATATTAAATTGATAATTTTCCAGGATGGCTGAAAAATCTGGATGTGGTGAATTACAACAATTAGTTCAAGAAGAGGAATGCGAAGAACCATTAAGTCAAGGTGGAGAAGCTACACCACCTTCTACACCAGCAAGGTCTCATCATCCAAGTAAAAATGATACACATAGTTCTCATATATCGGTACGAATGTAATATTACATATTTAAAAGAAAATTATTTTATATTATTTTTCTATGTGTAAATTTAATATAAAATTTTGACAGATTGAAATTTTACCATTTTCGTTAATTTTTTCATCAGTTATACTATAATCATCTATAAGCCATTTAAATTTGGATAAATGAACTAAACGGAAGTTGACTGGATTTTTTGATATATCATCACTATAGAAATGTTTTATTACAATGTTTTTGATTTGATTAATAGTCATATCTAATGTTACATTAAAATTCATAATTATTCCTTCAGGGCTAAAAAGGTAAATTATATTTATTAACAGTTTTTATTAACAATTTTTATATTTATTAACATTTAAAAAATTTAATAATACTCTACCTTATAACATTAATTAAGAAAAGTCCTCCTGACTTAGACATTATGTAGTTAGTTTTATAATTTGTTGTTTTAGTAGAAGTTTCAAAAGTTAGTTTTTGTCTATTCTTGTTAAACTTTTTATGTATCACTATGTATTTATTATGTATTCTTGCAATCATATAAATTATAATTATATCTATAACATGAAGAAATGTTTTTATTATTATGAATAATATAAATGTATTTAAGTATTCAAAATAAATAATGTGTAAATTTTGTTAAAGGTTAAAATAACATTTTTAATTTCATTTTTTACGTATATTACTAATAAATATTATTTAAATAACTTTAGGCCTATGATTATTTTTATTTTATAAAACAAATATATTTGACTTCAATATGAAAATTTTTACTTGACTGTGTGTTTTAATTTAAATTTCTGTTGCATTATTATATTAACATAATAATATTAAGATATCTATGGTTTTAAATCATATCATGCGTAAAATAATCTGTAAAATGTCTTTATAAATGTTTTCTGAAAAGCCACGCAACAATGAATTTACATCTCCTACGAAAAAAGAAATTAACTTATATATAGTCACATAAGTGTCACTTATCAGAAATTGCAGGTAATCAAATGATTTGTTTACATGTACATATCGAGATATACAAAGTATACCTAAGAATATATAACCATAAAATTTACTTTCGTAAATGTTTATTTTTATAAAACTTTCTTCCTGAATTTTAAAATTTATTTTACTTGTTTAAAGAAGAAGAAAATTATAATTAGTGAAATATGATAAGAAACAAAATGTTTTATCGAATTAATTTACTGATTTAAACGTTATAATTTAAAAATATTTTTGTAATGCTACATTATTTAAAGCAAAAATCAAACAAAACAATTACTAGTAACATAATTATGAATTTTATAACATGTTATAATAAAATTTATAAATAATAAAAATTATAATTACAATGTTCCAAAGTACATTCTCTTTCAATATTAAAATATAGAAAGTTCATATTAACTTTAGGGAAAAGTTTACATAAATCTATTGTGTATGTTTGAAAATATTGAAATATTCTTTATTTTATTTTTTCTTACAAAATATTATTTAAATTTGACTATTTATTAATATACATTATTTGAAGTTAATGACAATAAAAATACAGATTTATATTAAATTGATAATTTTCCAGGATGGCTGAAAAATCTGGATGTGGTGAATTACAACAATTAGTTCAAGAAGAGGAATGCGAAGAACCATTAAGTCAAGGTGGAGAAGCTACACCACCTTCTACACCAGCAAGGTCTCATCATCCAAGTAAAAATGATACACATAGTTCTCATATATCGGTACGAATGTAATATTACATATTTAACTAGTTTTTATAAAACCTAAATAATTTATTAAATTTGATTTTTGTAATGAACTAAATTTAATATGTCCTTTAATATAATTTAAAATTTTTATTTTGAACTCACATCTGATTTGATTTTTATGTTGGTTAATAAATACATGTATGACATTTTTTTATGGATATCAGAAATAATCTATTATTGCAGTAGAAAGTTATTAATTTTTATAATAATCATCCGAACTAGTTCTTTTCAATTACCACTTGTTTTAATTGCTACATTTTCAAAAATGATAATGATATAAAAAGAGCAAAAGAAAATTATTTTAATAAAATATTAAAAGATTTTTATTTAAATAGAATTGATAAATTATTAGAAAATTTGAATATGCATATGTATATAATGATGATCATTATATAGGCAGTTAATTAACTATTATTTATATTAACTAAGAAATATTTCATAAAAAATATACAAAATAGCTAATAAGTTTTATAAGAAACAAAAAAAAAAATAAACTTTCTATTATAATTGATTGCTTAAAGTTACAAAAGATTAATAATTACATATTTAACAAACTTAACTTAAGAACTATAAATGATATTGTACATTAAAATAAATATTAAACAACTACAAAAGTAATATTATAATGTTACATAGTTTTCAAGGTAAAAAGCAATATGATGAAAGGTTTAAAACTATTCTTAGTCATTTTTTAATTCATTTGTTTTACTTAAATGAACATCTGTATTATTTTTTCAATTTACAATAAATATATTTCATTTTTTCTCTTACTTTTTTTTATAAAAAATATTATTATTTTTTTAAATCTTTGAAACATATCTTAATATTTTTAATCCAATAAACTCATTTATAAGTTAAAATGTGATACTCTATAAATATAAATAAATAAATAAATAGTATTTAAGTAAATTGATAAAAATGTTAGCAGAAATTTATTATTTTAGCAACAAGTCTTATGGGAGACTAATGTCCAAACTTCACCAATTGTTAGTAAAGGAAGTTCAGGTCAAGCAACAAGTCAAGGATCTATGGTTTCTGGACGTGCTGTGAATCTTTCAAATCATGGAAATCAGTCTCGTTTAATGTATATGAATGAAAAAGAAAAACAAAGGCCAAATCGAACAGAACTAACAAAAATTAATCGGCAACATAGAGGTAACTTTATATTTTATATTAATATTTTCAAAATATCATTTAAAATAATCAATAAGAAACTATAAATTATATATTCTCAGAATATGTATGTCAACATTTAAAAAATATTTGTTTAACTTAATTTTCAATTATATATTATTACTTATTTTATGTAGTATATGGTGTATTAATGTAATATTGCTATATGATAATATTATTTGATAAATATCATAATTTATAAATTATAATTTGTAATATATTATATACCTAATTTATTATAATTTTATTTATATTTTTATGTTTTAAGTATGTCTAAATTTTCATTACATTTTTTGGTTGTGTTTTGGTGTCATAAAATAAAGTTATGACACCATGCAAACATCATTGCTTTTTGTCAGAGGTTCCCGATGTTCGACGCATGGAACAAGCTTTATTACAACTTTTAGAAGATTTTCATAGTGGAAATTTACGAGCATTTGGTATGTAAAATAAAACAAAATAAAGTTAATAAAATAAAACAAAATTCTAACAAGAATAAAATTAAAATGGGCAGTGCTATTTAAATATAGGAAAAGATTGTAGCATGGAGCAAATGACAGAAATACGAGAACAACAAGAGCAATTAGCTAAACTTCATTTTGAGTTAGGTCAAAGACAAGGAATTGGTGGAGAGCAATCAGGTCTTCGACATTCGAGTGCTAATATGGACAGTTTGTTAGAATGTCTTCAAGAACTCAGTGTTGGTATTGAGAAATTACATAGTAAATAATTATAAAATATATAACGTATAACGAAATTATTTCAAAAAAATATGTGTACAAAAAAATGAATATCAATTAATACAACATATAGAATATGATAAAAATGTAAGTACTTTACAAAATATTTTCATATTTTGGAAATCTTTTATGGTATTGTTTTTATATAATTATATGTTCAACTTTTCTAATAATGAAATCTTTTTTATTTTATATTTCTTGATTTTAATGTCTTCATTTATTTGAAATTTCCCTTTATTACTTATTAAACTTCCTATAAAAAAATATACAGTTAATGAATAATAAAAAATAGCTAAAAATTAGTCATATATTCTATTGTAAATGAATCTTGAAACCTAATATTTGTATACTTATATTTATTTGTCTTTGCTCAATAATTTTTTTATATATATATTTTTTAATTTCATTAGATATTTTAACAATGTTAATATTTGTACCTATATTTTATTTGAAATTTTATATATAATGTATTATCAAAATGGATAAAATTAAAATAGATCAGATATAGTACATAATGAATATATTAAAAATTCTTGCTTGGAAAAGTGAGTTATAAAATAAAAATTATGAAATAAAATTGTATTTCCTTAAAATATTCTTCTAAAATCCATTATTAATTTAATATTATTCAATATGTTAATGCACTTTAAAGCAATATGACTAGATATTTATTTAAGTAATTTTTTTTAAATAATATTTTTCTCTTTTAAAGCCCAATTTTACAATATAACAAACAAGACACAATTTATTTTTCAAGTAACAAATAAAGAATTTAAATCATTAATAATTCAATATGTTCTGTAAGTAAAAAAAAAGCAGTATATTTATATAATGGATACATATATTCAATTAATTTTGTAAATATCACAAAAAATCATGAAGAATGATAAAAAATTTTAACTAATACAATATTAAAATTGTCATAAAAAATATACAAGATGTTCTTTCACGTAATTAAAGTATATATTCAAATAAAAGAATCACGCATAGAAGTTATAAAATAGTTGTTTTGAAATACAATTATTAATCAGATATAAGAATAAAATAAAATTTGTTGTAACATACATAATAAGCATGTATTTTACAATAAAATTTTCAATAGATTTTACGTAATTTTTAATCAAATTCTAATTGATTTTAAACATTCGGAAGTTGATATAGATAGTAGTCATTTCCGTTACCTTGCAGCATTAGAATATACTTTGTATGAGAAATATTGTTGTCGTACAATTTAATCCTTTTGAATGTAACAAAAAGCTCTAATCGGTTGAATTTACTTTTGTTTAAAAAAGGTGATACTTCCATTTGCCTCGTTGTACTTATTAAATAAAATTAATCTTCAATGTTTTCTTTCCAACCTCATAATCAGGTTTGTATTATTATCGTTAATATATGAATAATCATACAAAAATGTTTAAATTTCATACATTATTTAGTATATAAAGTTTCAATTTTGCGAAATAACTAATGTGTTAAATTTATATCCTCTGCTTCCCCTAAAAGTACTTTTGTAAATTTTATTTTATAACCTTATATTTATTGTATTAACACAAATTTGTGAAATTTATACTATTTTACATATGGTTTATTTTATTTAATTTTGAAAATTATATAAATATATTATTTATTTTAAACTTTGTATTTCTGAAAAAAAAAAAAAACAATTATTATTTACTATTTTTAGGTGTTATATCATCTGGGACAATTAACTTCAGTAATTAATCCAAAATCTACGTTATGTTCAGTTAAAATTAAAAAACAAAATGAGCTTAAAAAATCTGTGGATAGTACTTCTCATAGTAACTTATCCAAAGTAAGTTATTGTTTTAATATATTGCATATAATCATAATAATAATTTATTAAGTTTATGTTTTATTTTAGGTTACTAAAACTTATGCTGATATGTTAATAGACAAATTGTGTATGTTTAATATAATTACAATGCTTAATACAAAAACAAATAATGTCTTGTTAACATTAGATAAAATTTCCATGAAAATTTTTGAGAAAAATGTACAAAAGAATAATAAATGGAAGGTATCATATGCATCAGGGTTAAATTTTATGGAAAACAAACAAAAATATCTTTATAAGCAGTGTGCTGAAGAAGTTATTTTACCTTCTCTATATTTGTCATCTAAAAACCATTATAGAACATTATGTACCTTTTGTATTAAAAATCCATTTAATTGTCATATACAAACTCGTGGTTTTAGAACAAAATATAATGTAAAACCTGGATCAAAAAAAGAATCATCATTTACAAATAAATTTAAGAAATTTATTGGTTATTTTTCTGAAACAGTAAGATTATATATTATTTGTTATTTACATGAATGATACATATATATTATGAATAATTTCCTTCATAGAATGCAGGAGTAGTTCAAGTTTTGAAAGAAAAAGACTTGGCAGCAATTAAAAATTTATTGAATAATCAAACATTAACAGAAGAACAAAAGAAAATAATAGTGGCTTTTATTGAAGGGTATGAAACAGGAGTTAAACGAACTTCACGTGGAAGTCAAAATGCGAAGTGGTGGAAAACGTTTTCTTCATTTTTAACAATATCTTTTGCAGTATTTTTCTGGTATGTAGGTATGTAAGTTGAGGTACCTAACAGAATTCTTATAATAATTTATTTACTTTTTAAATAACTTCATTTTGATATATTTTCTTGTAATTGTTAAGCACCATTGTAATATTCTGGAAGTTATTAAAAAATTATGTTACTAAAGTAAGACATATTCACAACTTCAAAATAATTAATATAAAGAAACACAGTAATACTTAAAGAATATTAGTGAACTTCAGTTTACCAATAATAATGCAATTTTTCTTATACTTTCATTGTTATAGTTTATGCATTAGGAGGTAATCTGCGATTTTCATTTGATTCTATGAAAATTAGACCAGAAACAACAGACTTAACTTTTGACGACATTAAAGGAGTAAGTAAATCATTTTTAAGATTCTAATAGTGAATTTTTTTACTTCACTAAATAACGTGTATTCGTTTATTTATTTATAATTAGGTTACAGAAGCAAAACAAGAATTGAAAGATATAGTTGAATTTTTGAAAAATCCAGAGAAGTTCTTCGCTGTTGGTGCAAAATTACCTAAAGGTGTATTATTAGTAGGACCACCAGGAACTGGAAAAACGCTATTGGCTAGAGCAGTAGCTGGTGAAGCAAGTGTTCCATTTTTTCATGCAGCTGGACCAGAATTTGAAGAGATTTTAGTGGGACAAGGTGCACGTAGAATGAGAGACTTATTTAGTAAGTTACAAAAAAGAAATGTTTTGAAAAGAAATGAATATTGAAGAAAATATTCCTACAAATGAAGAAAAGAGATGTATCTTTTAAGCCGGGGTCACACGATTGTTGAAACTACGGACATTGTGATGTGCGTCGATATTGCAAACTGCAGTTACACGAGTGTTGCTTTTCAGTTTCAAGCATGTTTTCCGACCTCAATATTTCAATATCTTGCTATTTTCATTATTTCAATATCTTGCTATTTTCAATATTTCAATATCTTTTACAAAAAAAACGGACGTCGAAATTAACATTTATATCATCAAATCGCTATAAGTATGCAGAATGTAGTAACAATGTACGGATCAAGTGCTTAACACACGTCATAACGATCGTTAACAATAAAATACTACTGTAGATACTGCAACGTGCAACGCAATATCCGTATTTTGAACGTTTGTATGATCTCGATCTTAAAGACAATATTTGAATTTTTTAGTTTTATAATTTAATTATATAATTAAACTGATTTACTTTTACATATCAAATATATATTACAATTAATTATAATTAATTATAATAAAGAATTAATTATAATTAATTCTACTATACTATGTATATCAAAATCTCTATATGCTATTTATAATTGAATGTTATGATAATATTGCTTTTCATGATGTTTATTTATATATTTTTTTATTTATATCATGACTTAATGAATATCCCTAATTAGCAATTGCAATATTTTAAATATTTTCATTTTTTAAATTATAAAAACACTATCTAGAAAAGTTATTTATTTATTCTTTTACATTCTAAATATAATTCAAAATTTTTAAATGATAACGTCATTACATAATATTTATACAAAATTTTAATATTATATATATTTCTTATATTATGAAATACAATTTCAATGAAAATATTTTGAAAAAATTTTACAATTTATTTATATAATTCTTATTATTACTTTGTTCAGAAGCAGCAAAAGAAAAGGCACCTGCTGTAATATTTATAGATGAAATTGATTCTGTTGGTTCAAAACGAACATTTTCAACTCTTCATCCATATGCAAATCAAACAGTAAATCAATTACTTACAGAAATGGATGGGTAAACTAAAAATTTTAATTTTTTATCTGGCTGCATACAGAATAATTTTAGGAATTAGTATGAATCATATGTGAAAACAGGGAAAATTGATAGAAGAAGAAATTAAGAAGTTAATAAGAATTATTTGGCATAATATGATGTTTTTTCATATATGGTAACATAAGAAATATAATTTTTTTAATATACATTTTGTAATATATTTTTACCATTTCTTAAATATTATAAGGAGAAAAATTTAACTTATACAATATATGCATATTATACTTGCTCATATTGAAGTTAATCGAATGAATGTAGCATGAAAAAATAGTACTAATTAAGTCAATTGATTTCCTTTTCTATTAGTTTTCTTTCTTTTCTTTTTCACTCTCCCCCCACTATCTTTCTCTTTATTACTCATATTTAGTAGAGACATAAAATAAATAACATTTTAATATTTAGAGTTTCATGTTTAATTTTGTAATGTTATATGTCGATTTTATATAAAAAAAGGGAAAAAAAAATAATCATCGAAAATTACCTAGTTTTTATATTTGTAGATTCCTTAAAAATGAAGGTGTTGTAGTACTAGGTGCAACAAATAGACGTGATGATTTGGATCAAGCTTTATTGCGACCTGGTCGATTTGATATCGAAGTATTTGTTTCTATACCAGATTATTCAAGTCGAAAGGAAATCTTTGATTTATATTTATCAAGAATATCAGCAAAAAATGTTGACACAGAATATTTAGCAAAATCAACTGTTGGATTTACTGGAGCTGATATAGAAAATATGGTATTTATTTATTTTACATTTTCCTTTATAGTATTTGGATAATTTATTTAATAATATAATTATTTAAAAGGTAAATCAAGCAGCTTTAAGAGCTGTTATGAATGAAGATGAACATGTAACAATGAAACATTTAGAATATGCTAAAGATAAAGTACTCTTAGGTCCAGAAAGAAAGGAAAAAATTAATGACATGGAAACTAATACTATTACAGCATATCATGAAGCAGGACATGCATTAGTTGCATATTATACTAAAGATGCAATGAGAATACATAAAATTACTATTATATCTCATCGGCAGTCTTTGGGACATGTAAGCATTATAAGTTAATGATTACTTTCTATTGCTATTACGAAATTGTTTAAAACTTGTCCAAATTTTATAGACTTCACTTTTACCTAATAAAGATGAATATTATGTGACGAAATCTTCATTACTAGCTCAAATGGATACTGCAATGGGTGGCCGTGCTGCAGAAGAATTTATTTTTGGTCCTGATAAAGTAACAACAGGAGCACAAGCTGATTTTAAGGTACTTTAATATAATTTATATTTACATTGATAATTTTTTATTACATTTAATATAAAAATTTGAAAATAAATTATGAAAGCTTGGAAAACA
Source organism: Eufriesea mexicana (assembly GCF_001483705.2). Classification (NCBI taxonomy): domain Eukaryota; kingdom Metazoa; phylum Arthropoda; class Insecta; order Hymenoptera; family Apidae; genus Eufriesea; species Eufriesea mexicana. Next base: position 625,228 of record NW_016910993.1, read on the forward strand.
AATTCTTATTAAAGAAATATTTCTGATTTTATTATAAATAAAGAAAATTTGGAATATAATATCATATCATAATTATTAGTAATGATATTTCTTAGGCTGCAACTAATATAGCAGAAAAGATGGTGAATTTATATGGTATGTCCGAAAAAGTTGGTTTTGGACAGCGCATGGGAGATAGAACAGATCAATATCAATTAGGTCCTAACAAAAGTGATCTTATAGATAATGAAGTGAAGCGCCTCTTAGAAGTAAAGTTTCTCATTATATAATATTAATTCCATATATTACATTTTATATTTTTATATTAAAATTTATATATTTTCCATTTTAGGAATCATACGAGCGAGCAAGACACGTGTTACAACAGCATGCAAAAGAACTTAAAAAATTAGCAGATGCTTTGATAAAGTACGAAACATTAAGTTATAAAGATGTAGAATCAATCATCAGTGGACAAAATTATCCCAACTGAAGTTTTTAAGAAACTTGAAAAAATCAACTACGAATTATAAAACCATCTGAACATGTATTATATTTAACGAACTTAAATTCAATTTAAAATGACAAGTACAATAAATTATTTCATGCAGTATCACACTTTATAATTGCAGTTTATATTACTTTATTATAACAATTACATTTTACAATTTTACATAGTTGTAGAATTATGAAACTTCAATTAAAATATATCAGACTTTTTAATGAAAAACTTCGTAATATATAACTTATTTCTTTATTTAATTATTTATCTTTTTAAGATATCAAATTTATATAATAGTCCATGAAAATTTATTTTTCTTTACCAATTACTACCTCACAGAGTTTTTGTAAATTATAACAATATAGTAATATGTCAAAAGGAGGTATAAATGTAAATTATTATACATAATTATATATAAAGCTAATATTATATATAATTATGTACTTGAATAACATTGCTTATGTTATTTAAATTTATAAAAAGATGTCAATTTTTCATTTACAGAAAATGTATCAGTGCTATTATTATTGTCGTATAAATTTCATTGTTTGTAACATTGAATGAAAAATATAATTTTTCTTGATGCATATATTTTTCAGTGAATTTTTGACTTTACATTAAAAATAAAAAATGGCGAAAATTTCCTATAAAAAATAAGGAAGCATTTTTAATTTCATTATATTTTATAACAATTTCGATTGAAAATTATTTATAATTTCATTAAAACTGTACATGTTAAACATGCTTTGAAGAATTATATTATTTAATTTTCATCGTCATGCAATTATTTAATTAAAAGAAGGTATTTTTGTCTATACAAAATATCTAAAATAGTTTAATAGTATTTAGATTATAACATTAACATTTTATTTACCATTGTAGATATTATTAATTATACAAAATTATATATGTATCCACATATATCACATTTCGTATAATTCCTATCTATTTCGTCATTACATGATACAGGTCACTTATTATTGCATCTAAATCTACTTTTCATATATTATTATATGACTATGTTTTATTAATTAATTCTTATGTCTTTCATTTTATCTAGAATTTATAGAACATTAAAATACGAAGTAATAATGCCTAATATCACATAATAAAAAAATGTTTTCAAAATAAAAGAATATGAAATTCAAATTTACGTTTTGAATAAATAATTTGCATAAAATATATATTATGTTTACATATAAGCAAATATGAACTAAGGAATTTATAGTATTCATACAAATATCACAGTTTACAAACTTTCAAAAATTATATAACAATTAAAATTCTTTAAATTATTATCTATTCTATAAATTATTAATATTGTTATAAAAATTAATAATCTAAATTACTAATTGATAATTACCTGACATTAAATACGAGATATGAATTTGAAAAAATTAAATTTTATTCTACAACAAAATAGCGAATAAATCAAATAATAATGAAATCTGTCACATATTCGTTATATTTATGTAAAATTATAGATCATTATTTATGTAACATATAGAAATTTATGTAATATCATCAGTAACGTAAATATTTTCATATTAAGGTAAATTTTGCATGTAGGTTTAAACTTGCACGCTACATTTTTCAACAAAAAAAAAAAAGAAAAAAAAAAGAAAGAGAAATTACTTTTATTAACATTTTAAATACAGAATGAATTTTATAAAATTTATAACGTATAATACAAAAGTATTATAACATGAAATTAATTAATGTAAAAACCTTCTTTCAAATGTAATTAAAAATGTCTGTATGAAATGACACATAATATTACTTTAGTTGCTAACAAATCGAATATAAAAGTTCATCTAAAATTGCGTAAATTGTTTTAATTTAAAAAAGAAACTCTTAAAAATAAATGCTTCGTAAGAATAAATTTAGTATATAAAAATAATTTAGAATATAAAGTTTTATGTATGATACAAAATTTTATAATACCAAACTCAAAAAAGCAAAAATATTTATGAAAAAATAATGACAGGAAATTATCATCGTCTTATAAGGAATAAAGAGGGAACTGCATTTGTTATGTTGCTCTTTAATGATTTTTTTGCACTTTTTTTTAGTAAAAAAGAATTTTTATTTACAAAGCAAAATAAATTGCCAGTGACACTAGCACACGCAATGGGAATACCGCTTTCCTATTGCTTGATTTAGTCTACCTGACATTCAACCATACAAAATGGGTAGAGAAATTTGTTTTTTTTTTTCTTTTTTCGTTAACGAAGCAAAAAGATCTTGAAGAATCAAAAAAAACGATCCTTCGAAGATCGATAAGCCTCTCAAACAGCATTAGAGCCGCATAATATCGCCAGGTTTACTTCTTTTCTTTAATGTGGAAAGTAATACAAAATCTTTGACAAGAAACAAAACGCAGATCGTTTAATGTGGCAAGATTACGTATATTATAAATATATTTGACGGAAAATAAGCAAGGCGAGTTTTTTCTTCTCTTTTAATAATTACCAATAAGATCAATCTGCAAGCAACGTACTTTGTTTACACGTACTTCTTGTTTTTTCGTGCAAATATATTCCGTGTATTTTTGAATTACTTTGTTGTGTAAGATAATGTTAATTCACGACGACGTTGAAGAACAGAAAACTCGAATTAAAACAAATCAATAGAATTTGAATGATGTTTTAAAAATTAAAAAGAAAAAGATCTTCGTGATAATTTATGATCGATGGATCTTGTTTTATGAAAATTATTTCATTCTACGTTTTTTTAACTGTGATTGATAAATTATTGCATTCTATAATTACGACATATAATATTTTACTGACCTATAAAATTGTCCTACCCCATGCAATATTGTTAATATCCGAGTAATTATTCATTTGTACTCCATTTTTTCTCCGTCGAAATTTACTTTTCAATTTGAGAAAAATCAAATATTAAGATAATTGATACCTGCATGAAACTTTTGTTATAAAAAAACATTGTCATACCGTGAAATTATACACTAACGTGATGAAACAGATAGATAACAAAAGATATATAAATAAAGTAAAACAAATGAATAACCGACAAACTAACAAACTTCCGATGGAGGGAAAAAATACAGTGCAAAAGTTAGATCGTATGGTAATTTAGTTATACCATGCCCGTTTAAACAATCTTGTCCCATCAACGTATTTTCATTTTTCATCGAAATAACATAGTATTTAAAATGATGTTTGCGATTTTGTATGTAGACAAGATCGTCATTATTATTACTTTGTCGTTTAAATATAACTATATCTATTGACTGTCTGAGTAAATATGATTGTATATGTTTCAATATAATTTGTTTCCGCTGTTTTATTTTTAATTTTTTTTTTTTTTTATTTTAGAAATCGGTGCTGTTACATTACAGATGTCTAGATACCAGTATCAATTTTGACGATTCGCGTTTGTTCATGTGTTTGGGCCTAAGTTCGATAATTTTGTAGTATTAATTTCCGTCCTTTTTTTTCTTTCCTCTTTCTTTATTTGACAAATAATGGATAGTACGATTATTGCACATTGTAGTCTCGTAAAAATGTTTCACGTCTTTTCCGTGAATAGATCGATATCTGTATCTAGATAAAATCAAATTGTAAATTAAACAGCACAGACAAACCCTGATTACACGATAATATCGAATAATTCCTACCTAAAATCTTTGTGCGTACAACAACAAGTAATATCGTAGTACATATTCTTTTTTACTTACGAGTTACAAAGATCAGTACTATTATAGAAATTTCCAAGATCTTCGATCATTTGGTCAAGTTAATGAAAGTTATTTATTTACACTTAATAACTTCCTATACTTGCTCGATTTATATTCCCCGTTAATTTCTCTTTCTTTTCTTTCTTTTCTTTCTTTTCTTTCTTTTCTTTCCGCTTTTTTTTCTTTTTTCCCCTTTTCTCTTTTTTTTTCATTTATTTCACAACCTATAGAAGGTCGAGTCCTCTTTTCTTTCCGTCCATTTAATTAACCACTAGTTTCAAATCACTACTTGGTTTCACAAATCGAATGGTTTTTTATGTTTGTACAGTTCACAACTCGCCTTACAATAAGATTACCGTCGTATTAGTTGTTTTAACAGTTTAGAATATTTGAAACTACGTTGTAACTCATTTCATAGAAAGAATGTGTTACTCGCTGTATTTCAGGCTGTGTGGGAAACTAACTTTTTCTTGTTGCTTATAAATGTGTGATGCAATTACCAGAAATATTTATTAACCCTTTGAAGTATTGCTAATTTTCACTTCTTTTTACTGTTTTCTCTCTTTTCAATTAATTTTATTCCGTTTCAGTAATTCAAATCGAGATATAAAAATATGCTTAATTGGCATAATCATGCAAAGTACCTTTCTCGAAAAATCTTGCTCGATTTTCTATCTTCCATTTATTTTATAAACTTTATGATATGCCGAAAGATTACTTTTGCAAAAATGTTGTCCCGTTAGAAACATAAGAAACTGTTTTCCAAACGATCAAATCATATTGGTTCGATGCATGCTTCAAAAGGTTAATACAAACGTGCAGGTTACAAATTCAAAATCTTGATTACATGCGTAACATTATCTAGATTCACGGAATTCGAAATTCTTCGGATTCCCACATACGATTATTTAGTTACGGTACGTGAAATGGCGATTAAAAACCGGTATTAGCAATGTAGTGCCTTATATGGCAATAGCATAAACCAAAAAACGTATTCGAAATATTTCTGGTCAATTATAACGTTACGAAAAATTACAAGTAAAATAAATATATAGAAACTAATCAGGTAGATACAAAAATGTAAATTTCAAATGAATCGTTATTTTTAACATACCTTCTTTTCCTTATTGTCACAATAATCGCTTATTTGATTGTTAACAAGTTAATCGATTAACGAGAACACGAAGTTTGGTTCATGCTATTTGTACGTCAATAGTAACTTTCAAAGAACAAGATTTCACAAAAATCATACTATATAATATTTTACATGGTGTTAACTTTCGTAACTCCATATAATCCTTTACAGAATGATAATATAGAATTCTTGCAAATGTCGTGAGTTTGTGATCATTTGCGAGTAAATAACATTTACCCCATATTTTTTTTATAAAAATCTAATACTTTACGATGTGAAGTGCATCATTTAAGACGTCGGCATGAAAAATAATTTTAAGTGATGAAATTCATTCAACCACGATCGACGTACAATCCGTTTCCACGTGGATTTTCTATGAAAGATCTTTTTCTGCTTTGAAAGCTAAGTAACCACGATGCGTTAGGAATAAAAATCGATTAAACAACTATCCAATTCATAAAATTCTCGATCAAGAGCGCCATAGAAAAATATAAATTGGCGGTGTATTTATGGTAATTCGGATTTCATTGACGAATAAAACGACATACCAGGAAGACCCGCCATAGCAATAATTATTTAGCACTATTATCGATGTAGAATCCAGTACGTTACATAAATACGCAATTTTACGTCTTTTGAAGCACGATATTTTTTTCTTCGCTTTATTTTTTATTTAAAACAAAAGTGCTCAAACTTCAATTTCTCATATTGTGTGAATTTTTATCAATTTTCGAGAGAAAAAACTAATACTTAAAAGTAACTTTGAAATAACGATTTGGAATCTTACTTAAAAAGAGCTTATGGTAACTATGAGTTTAATAAGTATATTAATAATAAAATTCATAGCACAGCAGGACAGAATTAGAAGGAAAAATATAAAAGTTAATGAACAATAACAGCGATTTTATGAAGTTTGAATACTTCTGATCTAAAATGTGATATTTTGTCAATCAAACACAAATTTGACAAATGTATACAAATATGAGGTAAAATAAAACATTTACAAATTTACATACTTGCTCTTCGACCATTTCTCGGCCAGAAAAAGCGTACTACATACTGGGTTCAATACCGATTGTTATGTAAAAAGAAGCTCACCAATGTCCAGCAGGTGATCGTAAATATTTCTTAGAAACGCTTGGATAACAAAGTCGCAATAACGCGTTCTTAAATGACTTAGAAACAAACGTTTCGAAACGACGAATATAAAGTATTTATATAAAATCAACTTCCATTTATTCGAATCTCAAATACTTCACAGCGACGATCGCTCTATTTGAGCAACTTCTTCGTCATATTTTTCACACTTGTAAACTCAATGTTCCACCAAAGACACCCAAGACTCCACTGGAGACACTTTTTAGTTTCACTAGTGGCAAATTTAAGAAATGTACAGTGTTCAAAGATTTATATTTGCATCACAGTGACTCCTTTCTCATTTTTCTTACTTTAAAAGATAAGCAATACAAGTCTAAGGAGAATATGATTGGCAGTTAATTATTCTGCTCTTTATGTTGTGAATTAAATCATAATTATAACTGCATCAAAATTGCGTTTATTTCAGTAATCAATATTTTTTTCTATTTGAATTCTATTATAAATTGCTTTCATTATTACCTTCATATAGTGTAACAATTAAAAAGATTAGTTCTGTTAATATTCTTCTTATTATGTACCATATGGGTTGTAATGATTTAAATGTTTTAATAAACGATTAAAATTGACAATTTCACGTAAATCATAAGCTCGGATTGATGCAATTTTATGTGATCACTGTGACATGAATTATTTCATATTAGCATAAGGAACTAGGATTTGTTGAGTAATTCTTTTATACTGCCACTATTATGCTTTGCATATTAAAATGGAATACTTATGCAAAGTATGGAGTCATGTGAACATACAATTTAAGAATTATTTTTCCAACCTTTGGTAGATCACTATGCAAAATCACAAGAAACCCATGAATTATTTCTGTATATGCTTTCAACGATTAGGCTCTGTCACTTCATTAAATAAAGGTGTCAATGAATCAACATCTTGTAATCCATCAAAATTACCAAGTGGGTCTAAATCGTTCGTTTCTGTATCAGTTTCTCCAAGAAAATTGGCTTCAAGCAAATCCACAACATTCCTACACAAACTGCTAGAGGCAGATTCATTAGCAGTTTCATTGTGTAAGTTTAAAGAGTTTAAAGTAGGACTTGAAAGCATCGGTTCATTAGTCTCCTGATAAGTTTCTTGCGATTGAACTGTATGCAATGGTGTTGAAGGATATGATCTTGATCCATTACTATCTTCTGTATAAGATGGTGTATATGTTGATACTGGCACAGGTAATGGTGTATTAGGGTAGGAGCGTGACTGTATTATTTTTTGTAAAGCTCCACCTACTGGTATATCAAGTACATTTGATGGATCTAATATATCCTCTTCTGATAAGTTTAAATTTGAATTTGGTAAAGCATCCAACACTATTGAATTGTTTTCTATTAAACCTTCTTCTGCAGGTTGCTCTGGCAGAATTTGCAAACTCTGAGTTCCTTCTTCATCTAAAATGTTTAATATGTTTGTTATGTTCTCAGGTGTAATTTCTTTGTCACTCATTAAGAAATTTTGGTCATCCGATATAAAATTTGGATCAACATCATCAAGCAAATATGTTGAAGGTCCTTCTGGTTGACCCATTGATCCAAAATCATTGAACTCACTAGGTACTGGTGTAGGCGCTATAGAACTGCTTGTAGATGGATTAAAACTCTGGCTTTGGAAGGATGATAAGCAATGTTGCGCTGAAATAGGTGACATTAATGCTGGATTGACCATTCTATGTAATGGAACTGACTGTGACCTATAAAGTTCATTGGTAAATTGTTTATTGTTATGAAACAATTCACTAATTTCTTGATCAGGTTGGCTTTTTTGATAAACATTTTTAATTTCTTGCAAATTTTCCTGACTTGGATAATTAATAAGTAACTGTTTTTGCGGTGCTAAATCAGAAGATAAAAATGCAGTACACTGTGATCCTTGCCCTTCTCTTTTTGGTGTAACTGAAATTTGCGTTGTACTGCTATCCACCTGCACTTCCGACGATTTGGTAGAAATCAACGGTAACTGCGGCGTAGATGATGCTTGTCTAACTAGTTCTGGACCACTTGTGGGAACAACAAAGGTATCATTTTTACTAGTGTAAGGCATACTGCAAGATATTGAACGAGATAAAGATTTATGAGCACGGGCTCTAGAACTACTAGCTTGCAAATTACTTCTTGAGCGTGGCACAGGTGTATTTCGCGGTGAAACAAATGGACTGGCATTTGCAGAATTAGATTTGAAAGCGCGACCATTAATTGGTGAATGTGGGCCTGGCGATATTGGCGTAAAATTAAATATTCGACGACGTGTGTTTGGACTTTGTGGAACTGTATTAGTAACAACATTCAAGTCTTGGACATGTTCTACGACATTTGTTTCAAAACTGACTCTTCGTCTGGTATTACTTTGATTCGAATGATTTAGTAATGTTGGTAATATTAAGTTATGTTTTTGAGTAATTTCACGTTTTTCAACATTTTGTCTAATAATAGTAGCAGGTAATACATCAACAGGTGCATGTACAGTTCCACCTTTCAAATTCTGTTGTAATATTAATCTTAGTTGCGAAACTTTATCAGATCTTGATATTTGTTCATCAATAGCAATGGTATTTGCTTCGACGTCTGAACTCGATGAATTACTTTGTTGAAAATACTGTAATAATTCTTCCTCTTGTTCTTGAGAGTTATTACCTCCATTCAAATAATCATCTAAAGCATCCGAATCAACAGAGCCAAGTTTCTCGGTTTTACCTGCAAGATTTGAATTTTCTTGCAATAATCGAATCTGGTCTTTAGTTAAAACTGTAGATCCCTCTGTTGCATTTGAACTAGACTCAAAACTGCTGGGGCAACCATTTACTTTAATGCAACTTTTGGAATATGTTGATGATTCGTTATCACAGTTTTTGGTAGGCTGATTACTAGCAACCTCATTTGTTTTACACTTGGTAGGCTTTAGATTACCAGCTAGTATCACCGAAATTTTCCCGGGACGTTGTATAGATGTAAGCTTAGGCAACAATACATTGGAATGCTCTACATTCTCTTGCATCTGCTGTTCTGTAAGTTTTGTTTGTTTTTCAGGACTTGTTTCTGTGGGTTGATTCAATACAATTGGATTGGCACGCTTTCTGGAATTTTTGGGTTTGATATCTCGCTGTGTATTTACGCAGTTGGTCATTACTACACTAGGGTTGCTATTATTCTGTATGTCTTCAATCGATTGTACCACTATATTATCACAGTTGGATTCCAGGGAGATGTTACATGGCTGACTACTAGCTTTAAGAACTTTCTTCTGCCGATTGGTTACTACAGCAGATGAACTGAATTTATTTAGTGCATTCTGCCCGCTTGATACATTTGTACCTTGAGATGATTGGTTAGATTTAGTTTTTTTATTTCCCTTATTTGTCCCCATTTTATTATCAACAGTCTTCTCTTTGTTCTGGTTCTGAAATATTTAAGAAAAATTATATTTATAAATAATTCTTTTTTTTTATAATACATTCCTTATATTATAATTGTAATTCATTCAGATATCTCATGTATCCAAAAAATATTTCTTTTATATATAAGAAATACTTCTTTTACAAATAATTACTATTTACACTGTTATATATTAGAAAATACTTTATACCTGCATTACAGCATCAAGATGACGATGTTTTTGATCCCTTATATGTTCTCGCTGTTGTAGCTTTCGTTGCAACTGTAATTGTGCTTCTCTAAGCTTCCCAGACTTTCCACTTATAGGTGTTGCACGCATATCTGTATTCAAATCTGAACATATAACATAAGTTGTAACATATATTTTCCAAAGTTGCTTCTAAAGTATGTATTAGTTATCAAACCTTTATTTGTTGATGTATTAGAATTTCCTGAAGCACACAATATGCATACAGCAGATAGAGATCGAGTATCAACACACAGATTATCAACAAGATGACGTGCTAAGGCACTCAAAGTTGGAAATTTCAAGCCTAACAGACTCTCTGCCCATTCTCTAATCAATGTAGATGCAGCTCCCAACATTTCTTCAGTAATATTTTCATCTACTTCATCACCCTAAACATTTGAAACAAAATTATAAAATATCTAAGTATGTTTAACTATAACATAAAATATATCATAAAATATATAATATATAATAGAATTTAAGAAATATATAATTATGACTTATATATAACATTTTAAGTTTTATAATTAATTTTAAATATATTAACTCTTACAGTTTGAGTGCCAGATATATTAGGTAATGTTGGAGGATCCAATTTAACTCTTTTGCGCATTCCAGCATAACAGTAACGTGAATTGCCTCGTGTGCCCAGTCTACGTGGTCGAACTCTTGGATATACTTGCTTCATAACTTTACCAAAATCAGCAGTTGATAAAGGTTTCATAGAATTCCGCATACAATACATACTGTGAGCAAATTAAAAACAAATATAAAATAACAAAATATGCTTTTAATTTATTATTTCATGCAATACTAATACTATATCAGTTTCATTAACTTAATGATATCAGTATTCATAAAGTAACTTTTAAAATATACTGAATTTAAACATCTTACTTATATTCATCATAGACTTCTTGTTTTGGTAAAGAAACATCTGGATCTTCTTCTAAATGTGTTTTAATCCACATAATAGTTTGATGAATTTCATAACGATTTCCTAACGGATTTAATGGTTGTCTCAAAGGATCAACAGTTCCTCCAGTATTAGTCAATGATAATGGAAGTTTCAGGTACAACAATAATTTTTCTTCTATTTTCAGTTGTTCGATTTGTGAAAAGATTTCTTGAATGCGTACTTTTGATTCTTCACTGCACATAAAAATTAATAAAATTATTGTGTATGATGCTTCACATATATTTTATAAAATATGTATTCTTTCAAATGATAATTAAATAAAAACATATTTAAAGCTTTTGAAGAATTAGCATAAATCATAAAAAATTGTACTATATAATCAATAAATAAAATTAGTGTACATAACAATAATATAAATAAAGTACCTTATTTAAGTTTATTCTTTATTCTTAATATATTTAATTAAAGAAGTTTTATTTATAAATTTTTTAAATTTATTTACTAAAATTCCTTTTTTATTTATTTCAAAGAATATTTTACATATTCTATTTCATATATAAATTATAAAATTACATATTTGTTCTAGTTGGCTATTAATGAATTTATATGTTTGTTTTATGATAGAATCTTTAATTTTTTAGTATTATCATAGCATGAATTTAAACTAATTTTAAAATATATTTCTATGTCAACTTATTTCATTATTTCAAAAATATGTAGACTTGAGAATAGTTTGAATTATAAATTTCAAACAGAATCAATACTTCTATTACTTTAAGTCATTTGATTTCCATAAAAATTATTACTACAAATGATACTGTAGAGTGAGACTACACAATTTTGTTATAACATACATTATTACTTAAAAAAGGAAATAATATAATCTGTTTTAAAAAAATTCTATTGAGATGCATTTTATGTATCAAATTAAAATAAAAATATTTAATTTAGTTTGTTCTTCCTAGTTTAAAATGTGCGTGTGTGTGTAATCACTTGTGTGTTATACATTCATAATTATTCTTGTATTGCATAAAAATGTGTTTAAAACAAGTTTAATCTTATAATAATAATTTTTATACATGAAAAATACACTTTTCATTTGATACACATTTTGAAACATGTATGTGTTAATACAATATATAAATAAATTAAATTTCACAATTTCAAATTAAGTAAATCTAAGACTAAAGAAACATATAAGAAATTAGAAGAAAAATGTAATTGGTAGATTAATCTAATTTATTTATTAAATTCCAAAGTATACGAAACAATTAATATGTATAACATTAAAAATTCAATTTAATAATTTAAGCATTTATAGTAATTTTTTTTAATGCCAAGTTTCTTTCTTCAATAACAATAAATAATAATAAATTAACATAAATATTATAATAATAAACTAATTCTAAATGTAACTTATAATATAAACTTTCAAATAATTTAATAACAAATTGTAAATTTGAAAAGAAAATTTTTCAAATATAGAAAAGTAAAAGCAAAGCACGAGAATAAAAAGAAAAGAAAAAAGTAGATAGGTGGGGAGAAAACGAATGAGTGAAAAAGCACGGGAATGAGAGAGTAAGAAAAAGAAGGAGAAAGAAGTATAAGAGAATAAGAGAAAAGGAAACAAGAAGAAAAGAGAAAGAGAGAACAATTGAATTAACCTGATGCTATCTTCGATCATGAGCCGAATTTTGTCGTACTTGGTGGTTGTGCCATGATTTGCCAAGGCCGTGAACTTGGCCGCAATGATATCTTGAAGTAGGTCGTCGTCGTGGAAGCCGTTTGAAAATCTGCCGGCAGCCGGTCGCTGACTCGACTGTAGTTGCTTGTTAGTATCATTAATGCCGGCATTGATGCTACCGTCACCATTCTCGAGGGAAACGTCAGTTCGTTCCTTCTTAATTCGCCTGCCGTCGAACGCGCTTTCGTCGGCATTAAGCTCGATTCTTGCGGGTGGTTTGCTGACGCAGGGCTTCGTTTGATCATGGTTATCAGTACTCATCGTACCCCGTCAGCGGAGGCGCTTCGATTATGTGTGTAAAAATTTATCACCTCCCGTAGGACGACGCGAGTACCCTACCATTTTGTCAGAGTCAGCTGGACTACTTGTTAGCATTGCACTCCCGGTGATTATACATGAGCGCCATTTGAGACCCTCCACTCGCGCGGACCGACAAATCGCCGAAGCGCATACAATATGAGAATAACCACGAATCCGTCATACCGATCTCACGCGCAACATTTTACCCATGCCTTTTGGCATAGTTCATTTTGGCGGAATGCACTTATGCGCAACCCATGACGAACTTAAATTCCAGGATTAGTGGACGGTCTACCAGGCACGGAATCCGAGCACTTTGCGCGTTCTTCAATCGTCATAGATCTTGCGCTTTGTCTTATGGGTACATCACTTCATGTCGCTTTCTCCTATATGATAAGACGCGTTTCCATTAAATTTATACTTTCTTTGAAAAAGCCAATAATCATTGGTAACTTTTATTTTTAACAAAATTTATCAAACTAGACTGAATTTACATTTTTTATTTATATACATACATAAATATTTTATATATTTTATTAATACAAATTTCTATAATTTTTTTTATAGAAAATGAAACAACATTTTTTTTAGTAATTATAAAAAAATATAAATTTCGTTCGTTGCAATGCTGCCCAACTTAATTCGACAATATCATATTTCTTATTGGATAACCATTGGTTTTATGTACTATAATTATAGAAGAATTAAATAGAATAATATGATTGGTTAGACAATATATTTAGTAATTAAAAAACGCAAATTTTATTTAAGCAATGAACGTAATTTTTTATTAAATTACATTAAATTGAATTGTAAATTCAATAAAATGGAATACAAACTTAAATATCTGTTATAAGTACTTCTATGTTACTGTAAAATTATGTACAAAAGATAAGATTAGTTATAAAAATTTAGTTAAAAAACAAAAAATAATGTAATATTAATAATAATTTTGAATAAATTATTTTTTACTACAGCCAATTCTAGTACCACTTCTGCTGAATATCGTGGCAACATTGCTTATATGAAAATCAAGAGTTTTATTTTCTATAGTGGTATTTTATATTTGAGATGATAGTATTTTTTTTATAAAAAATCATGCTAATATGCACAATTTATATCAATTATATACACCATTTTTATTGAATTATATATAAATAATACATAAATACACCTACAATAAATAAAAGTAGTATAGAAATATACTAATAATTAAAAATGTATTTATTTTATGGACTCGGATTTATATTTTAAATATTTACAATGTTTTTAAGAAAATATAAGCGTTGAAATTGAAAAATTTTTAAATTGATAAGAAGAATATATATGTATATTTCAGGTTAACAAAACTTAAAATAGACAGAAGTATTAATATGAAGTTAAAGAGGTTAAATGAATATGTGAGAAAAAGGTTAGAATAATTAGTTACTTAGAAAGCTATTTATTAAAGAAGAATTACGTAGTCAATTACAAAATAATGTTATAGAACAATATTATAATTGTATGAATAGAACTTTTTGTATTAGTTACTTATATATATTAATTTACGTAAAATTTGTTTATAATTTTCAAATTATAAAATTTGAGATCCCAAATTAACTTCATTTATGGAAGTACAGTATTTACCCTCAAAAAATTATATGTAAAGCAAAATTATTAAAAAATTCTATGTATAATAAATATGACCTTACAATTACAAAAATTTATGTATGATAATTGTAATGGTTTATATATAGTAGATTTATACATTATAATATTAATACTAACAGTAGAATATTATTAATATTAACTTGAAATGTGTTGAAAGTACTATAGATTCTATTAAATAAATGTGTTATTAAACACAAAAATAAAGATCTACAGAGTTAATGTAAATAAATAATACTTATGTATATTATTATACTTATCCATTTTTCTTATACATTAAAGAATTTGAGGTTCTTATATCAACTCTAGGATGCTTAAGATTTGAAAAAGTTTAAGGCCAATTTGAGGGAAGGTTATTTTTTTACACAAAAGAAAATGTTGAAAATGTTATTTTTTTGTTTAATTTATGTTTATTTATATAATAAAGTAATATAAAATATCTAGATATTTCTTATTAAAGAAATAAAATATTAATATAAAATATAATGCACGAAAAACAAAAAGATAGCTGACTTAATAATATTTGTTGTGCAAAACTAACTGTATGCAATATATCTGTTTTATTTATTAGATAAATGTATTTAATTATTGTGATTTTTTACTATGATATATTTCAAAAAATATATAAATATCTGTTATGAACAAAGATAGCTTTACACGTATTTTAAAATTTTTATTACAGATTAATGGTTAATTTTATGTTTACACGGGAGAAAATGCTACTTTCAGAAAAAATAGAACCAATATCTAATTTATTTGTTCGCAGTTACTAAGTATGATAATTTTCTAACATAAAACTAATTTATTGGCTTTCTGTATAAATTCTTGTTTAAAAAAATTATCATTTCGTATACTATATTGACACTCCTTGAAGCACCTATAGAATTGATATAAATGTTTTAAAAATAGGCGGGAAAGTGAGATAGGATAGAGAGAGACATTGTTAACACGTGACAGGGCATTGAAAGTAGGGTTAGGTATGTATGTCGAAGCCGGATTCTTGTATTATTGTTGTTTTTATCTTCAACACAGCTCGTACTAGAGTCGATTATGCTTTTTATATAATTATTTGTATATAATCGAGATATCGAAACAAATAGAAGAAAAATCGTGTCCAATACAAAGTACGAATACCTAACAGTTGTACGTTATAAGTAAAAGTATAATTAGTCAATTATAAAATTATTTGATTGATTTTATTTTAAGTTATTATAATTTTAACTGATTTTAATTTATGATTCTGGATTGTATTTATTTACTACCTTTTAGTTAAAATTATGTTCCTATCCTAACCTTAATTTATCATTAATTGCAAATGTCACTTTTTATTTTATGAATTTTTTTATGTGCTTACCATCAATTACAATGAATATGATAGTCACTTGATTTAATAATTACTCATGATCATTATATCAGTACTCATCGAAATAAAAAATTTTGTTATAAATTCTTTTAAATTAAAAAATTTAATAAGTTATGATTATTGTTTTAAGAAACATAAAATTGTTGTTGACATATAAATGTTTAATTTTAGTGAATGATATTATCCAAAAAAATATTTTATTTGACAATTTTTCATTATATATTATTTAATTAACCTAACATAATTTTTAACCTTTTGCAGATATCATAGTACCACAAAACAATATTAAAGATGTTGAGCATATCACAAAATTCTTATTTACGTCAATTTGGATTAAAACAATATTTAAAACATCATAATTTTCATTCAAAAAGAAATATATCATCTAGTGTTACAAAATATAAGAGAAATGTAATAGAAAGTGATATAAATAAATTTAAAAATGGACAAGTTATTCATGATTTCATAATAGACAGAGTTGAAAAAATAGATGAAGTATATCTAACTGCAGTGCAACTGACTCATTTGATAACTGGAGCACAATATTTACATCTAGCCAGAGATGATAGTAACAATGTATTTTCAGTTGGATTTCGTACAACTCCGAAAGATTCTACAGGTTTACCTCATATTTTAGAACATATTACTCTTTGCGGTAGTGAAAAATATCCATGTCGAGATCCATTCTTCAAAATGTTAAGAAGATCATTAGCAACATTTATGAATGCCATGACAGGACCTGATTATACCATATATCCATTTTCTACACAAAATTTGAAAGATTATCAAAATTTACAATCAGTGTATTTGGATTCTGTGTTTAAACCTAATTTGAGAGAACTTGATTTCAAACAGGAAGGATGGAGATTAGAGCATGCAGATATTAATGATAAAAATTCACCTATAATTTTTAAAGGTGTAGTTTTTAATGAAATGAAAGGTGTCTTTAATGAAAATCAGACAATATTAGCTGAAGAATTTTTAAATCGTATTTTACCTAGTCATACATATTCAGTAATTTCTGGTGGAGATCCTCTTGTTATTCCTACTTTAAAATACATTGATTTACTAAATTTTCATCAAACATATTATCATCCTTCTAACTCTCGATTCTATTCATATGGCAACTTTCCTTTAGAAGATCATTTGAAATTTATTAATGATGAGTATCTGTTTTCAATGAATAAGATTGATACATCAATGTCAGAAGTTCCTTCAGAAAAACGTTGGGACAGACCAAAGACAGAACATATTACATGTAGGCCAGATCCTTTAGCTGCAGATCCTAGTCGACAAGGTAGCATAGCTATTGGCCATTTGTGCAATGATATCACTGATATACAGAAAACTTTTGAAATACACATTTTGTCTCAACTTCTCTTAAAAGGTCCAAATTCAGCATTTTATAAATCTTTAGTAGAATCAAAAGTGGGAACTGCTTTTGGACCAATGACGGGTTTTGATTCTCACTGTAAAGATACTATGTTTGTCGTCAGTTTGCTTGGTGTTAAACCGGAAGATTTTGAGAAAGTAGAAACAATCTTTAATGAAACTGTACAAAAAGTTATCAAAGAAGGTTTTAAACAAGATCATGTTGAAGCTGTATTACAAAATATCGAACTTCAATTAAAACATCAAACTTCCAATTTTGGATTGCAATTACTATTTAATTTAACACCATTATGGAATCACAATGCAGATCTTATACAATCAATGAGAATTAATGAAGCAATTAAAAAATTTAGAGAAGGGATGAAGAACAATCTTAAATATCTTCAAGAATTAGTACAAGCATATCTAATGGATAATAATCATAGATTGACATTGACAATGTTGCCATATGAAAAATATGATCATGAAAAAGCAATTGCTGAACACAAACTATTAGAATCAAAATTAAAACAACTATCTAAAGAAGAATTAGATCAAATTTATGTGGATGGAAAAATTCTAATTGAAGAACAACAAAAACAAGAAGATGTAAATGTGCTACCTACTTTAAAAATAGAAGATATAAAAGAAGATGTTGAACGATACAAGTTGGAGGATATGAAAATAGTTGATGTTCCTTTACAAGTAGCTACTGAACCAACAAATGGTGTTTGTTATTATCGAGGAATACTTAGTACACAAGGATTAGCACAAGAATTAAAACCATTATTACCACTCTTCAATAATATCATCTCAAAAATGGGTACAAAAAATTATGATTATAGAAATTTTGATCAAATGATACGATTAAAAACTGGAGGGTTATATTTTATGGATCATGTTATTGAACATAAAAATAACTTACTACAGTATGAAGAAGGGGTACTAATAGAATCATATTGTTTAGATCATAATACAAATGATATGTGGAAACTATGGTTAGAATTGTTTAATAATGTCACATTATCTGATATTGAAAGATTTACAACACTTGTCAAAATTAATGCTGCGGATTTGATTAATGGAATTGCAAATTTAGGACATACTTATGCCATGAGTAGTGCAGCCAGCTTGGTTTCACCAGTTACTAAATACAAGGAAACTTTATCGGGATTACAATATGTTTCAAGAATGAAAAAAATAGCACAAATGTCAGATTTAAGCCCTGTCTTAAGCCAAATGCAAGAAATATCTGATTATATTCTAAATAAACAACATTTGAGATCAGCAATAAATTTATGTAAAACTAGCAAGAACATAATATTAGAGAGTATTACTGAATTTTATAGTTCATTGAAAGGCACACCTAAAAATACATATACCTTTACGCATGATCAAAATATTGAACTAGGAAATAATGCTATTCATTATGTATTACCATATTCTGTAAATTATACAGCTAAAGCAATTTTTACTGTACCATACACAAATCCAGATTTTGCACCTTTACGGGTACTTTCAAAATTGATCACATCCCTTTATCTACATCCAGAAATTCGAGAAAAAGGTGGAGCTTATGGAGGTGGTGCTATATTATCGTCAGACGGAATTTTCGCATTTTACTCTTATAGAGATCCAAATTCTACTCGTACTTTAGACTTATTTGAAAAAGCTTATGACTTCATTTTGAAGCATCCATTATCGCAAAATGATATTGATGAAGCAAAATTAGGAATATTTCAACATTTTGATGCACCAATTTCTCCAAGTAATCGTGGAATGATTAAATTTAAATACAATTTAACAGATGATAATATTCAAGAACAAAGACTAAGATTGAAAGCTGTAACTAAAGATCAACTTATACTTGTTGCTAATAAATATTTACTACCTGATCAGGAACATATTAGAGTAGGACGAGCATTAATTGGTCCAGTTAATCATGATCTGTTAAATAGACATTCAGAAAATTGGAGGATCCAAAATCAAAAAGAAGAAATTCGAGCAAGAGCAGCTGAATGAATATCTTTTTAAAATAAATATCATTATTTATTAAAATAAGTATTGTTATTTATATATGTGTAATTCTTAAATAAATATAATTATCATAGTTTATGTATTTTTCAGGAAATATTTTGAAATACATTTTATTTATTATATATGTACATATTTAAAATTAAATATGTATGCGCACGCGTCTTAATGTGACGCACGCGCACGCGCTCGCGTATTATACATAAATGCATGTAGTAATTTCAGAATATATTAGACTTGTAATTTGAGGTTAATAAATAAGTTTTATTTATAATTAATATTAGATGGCATGTATAAGTGAACATATAGATCATTTATATTTTTTGGATGCATTAAATTTGTTTGCTGAAACACAGTGGCTTTATAATACTCCAGTTACTGATTTACTGACTGCAGGATTATTTGACTTATTCCCAAGAGAATGGTTGAATGCTTTGGAAATTTTAAAGAATGAAGAACTTAATGATCTTGTTGCAAAAAAAATGACAAAAGTTAATAAATAAATATAATAGTAAAATACATAAATAATTATATACTACAAATATGTCAATATAATATTACAAGTCAATTACTTAATTTTTTTAGCCAGAATGGTCAGAAACTTTAAAATTTTTTGTTGAGAGATGTAAATATATTGATAGATTACCAATTCTAAACACTGTGTTACCAATAATATTACCAAAAAATTTTAAAATAGGCGTTAATTGTAAAAAACAACATGAAATAATGCATTTGGCACATATGGTACATATGCAGTGTACATCACAAAAAATTAAAATTATTGTTGATCTTGGTGCAGGTTTAGTAAGAAATTCATAATTAGATATTATTCATAAAGTATAAAATTTGTATCTCTTTCTTATAATTTATCTATAATGTGTTTTTATTGTAGGGATATGTTTGTCAATTACTGTATTATTTATACGGATATCAAGTTCTTGGATTAGAAAAAAACCAAGCAAATGTAAATAATGCTCGAAATAGACAAGTGAAAATGTATCCTGATTCATTAGCACATGTTAAATATAATTGTTGTGATTTAACATGTAATTCTGTTGAGACAATAGAAACTATTTTATATAATGAATTCAAAGAAAAGTCAGATGTTTGTTTGATTGGTTTACATGCTTGTGGAGATCTTAGTATACATGCATTGAAAATATTTCGAGATATGAAAGCAGCACGTATTTTTATCATGGTTCCATGTTGTTATCATAAGCTTTCAATATCAAAAAGTATAAAAATAAATGCTTCAATCGAAAAACAATATTTTAATAACTTTCCTTTATCAAATTGTCTTAGAACTGTAATTAATAATAACAATTTTGATGTTAGCTCCTTTCTGAGGCAACCCTTTTTACGATTAGCATGTCAAGAACCAACAGACAGATGGTACAATATGTCTACAGAAACTCATGATCAACATTCTTTTTATGTTCTTGCAAGGGCTGTCCTTCAGTTATATGCAACTAAAAGTATGTATCAGGTTTCTGTTATAAGTGACATTTATTTAACATTGGTATAAAATATAAAATGTTTCAGATGGATTTTCTCTTAAAAAACGTACTCGGAAAGGAATAAGAAAATCACAATGTTTAGATTTTAAAACTTATGCAAAGAATTCATTAAATAGATATATTTTACAACCACAAAATGAGGAAAAATTAAAAAAGCAGGGTATTATATAACATAACATACAAAGCATTATATATATTTAAAGTATTCTATTAATTTATATTATATTATAAAAACTTCTTATATTTTTGTAACTTCATTTGTATGTATTATATTACACAAATACATTTCTAGATAATTTAAATTTTGAAAGAAAAATAATTATAATGAATAATATTAAGACATCATATTTTTTTAGATTTACAATTTAATCTTAATACACATGAAAAAAATATAATAGAACTATGGAAAATTCACTGTGATAAACTAAAACTTGTAGAAATATATAGTGGTTTACAACTAATGTTACAAGCACCAGCGGAATCACTTATTTTACAAGATCGATTGTGTTGGTTGGAAGAACAAGGTTTAGGAGCAAAAATTATACCAGTAATGAATAAACGTTTATCCCCACGAGCATATGCAATTGTATCAAAAAAGATAATAAATTTTGTAAATTAATGTTTTTATAAATTGATTTTCATTCAATTATGAATTATGACTAACAAGTATATTATGTATAAATATATATACCTAGTTATTACAAATTTTGCACATATGTATTTTTAGAAAGGAACGAATAATTATATTACTACTTATGTATTAAAAAATAATAAATTAAGGTAGAAATGATCTTTTGAAAAACATGGTAAGATTAACATTTCTGAGATATTTAAAAAAAAAATTTTATATTTTATCTGTATGGGTGAATTTGTGATGCTGCTTTAATATTAGTTTTAATTGCACTTGGTGCTTTACTCATTTGTCCCACTACAAATATACAAAATATGCTTGTTAATGTTATAAATATAAATTTTAATTATATTTTAAAATAATACTGTTATAAAATAAAACAAATTATGATGGATTTGCTTACTAGATGGATTTCCTAAAGACCCTTGGCCTGGAGTTTGTTGTTGATTTCCAGGTCTACCTACCATCATTCCACTAGGTACAGAATTTACACCAGATTGAACCATTTGGACAGAGTCAGACTATAACATAAAAATGCAAAATATAATTATGTTATACATTTATACAGAGTGTCCCAAAAGTTTGGGGCTAAACTTATACTGTATGTTTATGACACTGAGTAAGTAAAAAAGTTTCTTTTATTAGAAGAACTTTTTTAATAATATTTTTTATAATATCTATGTGCTCTAAAAATAATGAATCAGAGTGTATAGAAATATATTCACTTGTCAATTACTGAAGTAAAGTTTGATATAGTATACATGAAATTTAAGGAAATTTGTATCATTATTTTCCTAGTTCCAAATTTATTTAAAAAGTATAAAGATTTAAATTTTGCAATTTTTGCTCATTATCATAATAACAAGCTATATTTATAAATTTTTATCTTAAAAACCATTTGTTCGAGCAATTTAATTTTTTTTCTGTAATCTCTTTATAAGAATTTCTTTAATCACATTTGTCTTTTAATAGTTTAATTACTTCACTAACTTTTACACTACCTTTGAACTGTTTTTCATGTTTACTAATCATATTTTAATATAATATTATATATTTCAGCTTGTAATAATTCAGATGATTTAACTAATACAATTTCAGTTTGTTCACTATTATTTTCCTTATATAATTTTAAATGACAAGTATTACAAACAAACTCTTTTACAGAAACATTTGGAAGTGATCAACACATTTCCAATAATATTTTTCAGATTTTTCACATAACAATTGTTTTCTTTGAGTTAAGGGATTACAATTCCACTAACACATTATGTATGAAAATTTACTCACTTGGTAATTTCCTAATTTTTTAAACAAATTCGAAACTAACAAAATTATTATTTAATTTTATGTATAATATACAATATCATATTTTATTTAAAAAAAAATTGATATCATTAAAAGGTATCAATTTTACTTATATATTTTATTTATAATTTGTTTTATTCAAAATTCAATGTATAATTCAAATTTCTGATATACTTTGTCTTTTCTGGTTTATTATAACTGCACATTATTTTTTAATATGTCAAGATTATCTCGGTTTAGTAAAAAAATTGTTCAAGTTAAGTGAAATTTTTTAACAAATATATATATGTATATATACTTATGCACATAGGTGAAAGATTAAAAACATTAAATTAAAAAGAAATTTACCTTTAAACCTTTACCCATACCTACAGCTGCTACAAGGGCATGAGTGTCTGCTGTACTACTGGTTTGGGCTTGAGTTGCTCTAGACCCAGCTTCACTTTCCCATTCTTCACGTGCCTTATTTGCTATATCCCATACATGATTAATGACTTTTGTATACTGAGCTACTTGTTTCTGAAAATTATAAAATGCACACATATTTAAAAAAGAAAAATAATGTTTAATGTTCCACTCGCTAAATGGACCGACTATGAAACTTTATAGTATTTTTAAACTATTAGAGGAAAATTTAATACTCTCAGAATTGAAATGTTCAAGTTATACATGAATTTATATGTATTATTATAGATAATTATATTTTATACAGTTGTTTAATATTATTAAATTTTTAAATGAATATTAGAGATATAGTTTAATATAAATATACAATATTTTATAAGCAAAAAAGGAATGATTTCCCCTAACAGTTTAATATTAATAGAAAATATATATATTGTAAAACACTATCTATATCCATGTAAATGTAAATAAATTGTAAAATAATTTGTAATTTATAATAGTACTAAAAATATTATTATATTCTAATATAAAGTATATATTATTATAGTTAATTAAATAGAAAATTATAAAATATAAAGCATATTTTTATCTAATGTTCTTAAGATATAAAAATTGTTTTATGTATAATTTGTAATTATTTCAACTTCAGTCCAAAGCGAATGGAACTAGTAAAAGTTGAAAGCTAGCTGATAGTAGCTTACATTGCAGTCCTAGTTGATGTTTAGTTAGCACATTAAAAGAGAAATAGAACATCTTAAATTATCTTTAAGCTTCTACAATATGACAATATAGAAATTCAATTTTATCTGTGTTAAAACATTTTTAACAGTTAACTTTATTATATTTTTTAATTATTATTAAGAAGAAATGACATTTATACAAATATTTTATAATTAATTTTAAAAAAGATGAAATATATAAATAAAAATTATTTTTCTTACATGCGATGTCTCATAATTTAAATTTGCAGCTTTTGCTTCAAGCTGCATCATTTTTTGCTCAGCTTGAGGCTCTACTTTGGTTCGTAGATAGTCTGGTACTAAATCATGAGCAAATGTGGGAATTCTACCTTCAGTTAAACGAAGCAATTCTTCATCTTTTTCTGGACTTAATCTTAATGGTAAAACTGTTAAGTTTCTTAAGTTTGGTGCTTTATCATGTCCAAGAATTTTCGAAAGACTAGTCAACTGTAATCAAATTTTATTTAAATTAAATTACTTATTCCAATGTAGAAATTTAACAGATTCAATTAAATAAAATTGTCTTTATTTAAAGATTATAACAAAATTATTATAAGATTATCTTTTATTTATATATTTATTTTAGTAACCAATATTAGTTTCATTAATAGAAACATTTGTATATATTTTATGCATTACTTACATGTCCCGAAATAAGTGCAAAATTATCAAGGAAATTAGGCCAATTCAATGTTTCATATTCATGTTCTAATTTAAATATCATAGCAGCAATTGCAGTCTTTAAATCATTTACTCTCATAATTATAGCCTCCAAAGCAGAATCCAATTGTTTTTCTTCTCTTTGCATTTTAAACTTTGTTAAAATAAAAATAAAAGTGTACTGTAATATTTTTATACTTTATTATTTGTTATTATTAACGCGATTCATGAAAATTAAGTAAAAACAATGTTAAATATATGTTCATCTGATTGATAATAATATACTTACTATTAAATTTATAGTAACGTAATGAAATTTGTAATTTTGGATTGTTATATATATATATGATTATATCATTTTATTAAAATTAATTTTTGCAGTAAAACGTAAACACTCATATGTTATGGTTACAATTTAGACATAAAATAAATATATGTAGATACTCTAGAATAAAATTTTATGAAGGTTGGTAATAATGCATTGATGCAATGATTGGTAAATCCGTTTCATTTGATCTCTGAAACGTTTCTCAAAATGTAAGATTTTACTGAAAAAAAACATGCTTAATAATTTTTTTTTATTTTTAAATCCAAGTTGGTCGTATGAAATTTGTGTATTTAGTAGTAAAGTTGTGTATATCTCATAATAAAAATCTTTTGCTTTCAAAGCATATATCAAAATATGTATATAATGTTACTTATTTATAAAATATGTTAATTTTTCTAATTTTTAGAAACATATCAAAAGTATTATACATTTAAAATAAATTTTTGTAAAATTGTAATATTACTCATTTATTTATATTTAAATATTTAATATATTTGTAAATAAATTGTCAAAAAATTATATATATAGATTTTTATATTAATATCAATATGTAAAATTATATTCTAATATTACAATATTGACAAAAG
Organism: Eufriesea mexicana; assembly: GCF_001483705.2. NCBI lineage: Eukaryota > Metazoa > Arthropoda > Insecta > Hymenoptera > Apidae > Eufriesea > Eufriesea mexicana. Next base: position 650,877 of record NW_016910993.1, read on the forward strand.
AAAGTATACAAATATTATAATTATACACAAACGTTATAATTGTAATAATAATTATATTTATAATTGTGCTTTACCAACTTTTTATTATTATAATACAATTAAAGTATTATTTATTTTTTACTACAATAAGTTTTACAAAAAATAATTATAATTTTTCAGTATATTCTTATTATTTTCGGAAATAATTACTAAAATAATTTTAATTGCTAGAATTTGTTATTTGTTGTTTTTTAAATATTAACCAGGTAATTGGTGCAATTATCCTCCAATCAAGATTTTTAAACAGTATTTCAGATGCTGTATTGCCTTTAACAATAAATAATACTGTTGAAATTCCTTGCTCTCCAAATTTCTTTGCAAGTGCATTTATAACAACTTTTGCATAACTTTTTCTTCTATATTTTTCCAGTGTTTGTACCATTCCTAATCCATGCCAATCATTTTGCATGGCCCAAGAAACTAAAGAATCATCTTTTTTTAAATATAATCCTAATCCACCATTAAATTCTACAAGTGTACTTAAATATTTTAAGGATAATTCAGGGTATTCTAGATCTCTATGTGGCCATACTGAATGTATTAATGGAACATCTGATTTATTTAAAGTTTTCATATAACACTCATCTGGTATCCTAAAGAATAGAAAAAGAAATTACCATGCATTCAATGTAGATATATTTAGTGTAAATTAATAAATATATCTTTTATGATACTTCATAAATATTAACAAATTCCATGTTACTTGAACCATTTGTCATCTATTGGGTAATATTGTTTCTTAATTTATTGAAGTAAAATATATGTAAGAGAACATCAAGTTGTTAAAAATTCTGCACAAATATTTCTTGTAAAATAAATATTCTAATGTAATTATTTTACTTAGATTAAACATGGAATATATTGATATAATATAATAATAAATATAAATAATACCGATTTTCTATTTTTACACAATCTTCAGCAGACTTAAAATAAAAATTAAATGACAATATTAGTTTTGTTTCTACATTTTTTAAATGCTTGAGATTTTTTGTTGCAGAAAGTACATTAGATGCAAAAGATTCATGGACTGCAGGAAAATTTACTTGTTGATTGTAATCTATTACATTAGTTTCTGTTAATACTTTGTTTATGATTTCCTTGTTGGGATCCAGTGTAAATATTATCACATTATATATTGCAAACTAAACATAATTGCATATTAGGCATAATATCTTTTGTAATTCTTTTTTGAGACTTATATACAATACCTACATTGCTAATTCCAATAAAAGTTCCTTGTTCATAATTTCCATGTGGGCAATAAATTTGAATAGATATATTAGGATCTTTTTTTTTCCATTTAATAGCATTTTCAATCCAGTAATAATACTATAAGAAGAATCTCTTTTTATTGATTAATATATTTATTTAATTTATGTATTTTTAATATGATAAAAATTCTATTTTTTTTATTTTTATTATTAAAAAATTAAGTTTTAAAATGAAAATTATTTATATATTTTTAAATTTACATAAAAAGTTATTGTTGTAGAAGTATATTCAGTTTTACTTTAATTTGTAATTGTTAGTATCAATTTATTTATTATTAATTAAAACTTACATATGCAAAAATTGGCCAGTTATACTTTGTTTTATTTTGGAGGTGAGACCAATTTTCAAATGGTAAAGGTTGTAAAATGTCCATATTAGAAATTTTCGATACGATATAATTAAAAATTTCTAATTATAATATAAATATATTCATATAGTTTAGTCTATAATTCAGTATTTACGAGAGTCAGCTTTTTCTTGTAGCCCTCTAATGGCGAATTTCAGAGATATTACACGTATTTGATTTTATAAGTATCGATAGTCTTCATTAGTATTTTTTATGGTTACAAATTACAGCTGATTGGTGTTTGGCATTCTGGTATTCTTCTGTCTCTTTTCACACAGTGTATGTTACTGACATTTCTGTGTTCAGATTTAGTTTTGATATGTCTACTATTACTTATTACAACTTTTTCTGGATATATCCTAGTGTTTTCTTTTAGTTCATAAAATAAAATGTCGAAAATGAGTTCAAAAGATAAAGATAATAAAACATTACATGATAAATTGAAACAATTCTTTCGTATTAACAAAGGTGATTTATATATTTAATTTTTATGATTTATTGTTATATTACTAATATATTTTTATATGAAATAATGAATATGCTTATAATGATCACTAGATTGAGAATATTTATACAAATACATATTTTTATAGGAAATATGTAAAATTATAAAATCTAGACAGAAATTTGTTTTGTCATTAGAAAATTTTAAATATATTGATTTCATTTTGCATATTTTACATATTAGGTATGTTTTGCATAAGTGTATATCTTTTGTATAAATATATAACTTATTAAGAATATAAAAAATATATCGAGGACTTGTGAATAAAAGGTTAAGCACGAATGTCATTCTTATAAACATTAACATATATATAAATATTTTAGGCACACATTTCATTTCTTTTAAGTTACTGTAGTGTAGCTTAAGCAATAAATAATTTTAATATATGGTTTAAAATTAATGATATTTCAAAAGGTATAAATGTTGAAGAGAGACAAGAAATTTCTATATAGTATTGGTAAAAATTTAAACATATTTCAATAGTTTTATATGGTATAAAAGGTTGTCTTGTATGTATCATGTGTATATTTTGCATGTATCTGACATATTTCCATAGTATATTTACATATAGATCCATTATTTAATGATCATAAGCTTTTATCTTTTTATATTATTATATAAGCTTTTACTTTATTGTGTATAATATAATTGGACTTATAATTTATAAATTACAATTTACAGATTATTTATAAAACAATGCATTCATATATTTTTAAAATAAATTAATAGCAAACTTCATTTTAGGGAATTATAAAAGTCGTGAAGATTTTACATTAACTCATGATCTTGAGAAAGAAATTAGTCCTGAAAGTCCTGTACATCATCGTACAAAAGCAATTAAAGATCTGTGTGATTCAGTTCTTAATCAGCAATGGGAAGATGTAAATAGATCGTTTATAATAATAAATTTGTTAATGATATAAATGTGTCTAGGGTTTTTATAATTTTTTTATTTTTTATTAGAAAGCAGCTGAAAGATTATGGTATTTAGTACAAGACCTTTTGGAAAAAGATGTGCCACGTGAACATAGACACGTGACATTCAATTTTCTGCGATGTCTTGTTCAAGGTCAATATTCTAAATTATCTTCTCTTATGAGAGTAAAGTTCTTTATGGTTGTTAAGGAGCACGATATTCCTGAAGATATTGGACCTAGGTATAGTAATTATTACAATGTAATAATTAAGAATAATGCTCTACTATAAATATTTTAATTGAATTATAAACTATACAGATTAGAACTTTTACAAAGCTTAACAGAAAATGGAAAAGATATATTACATTTAGAGGAAAGAATGGGACCTTTCTTACTAGATTGGATGCCCATTGTAACAGCAGGAGATGGAAAAAGGGGGGCTGAGTTTTTATCACTACTTGTTAATGTCATAAAATTTAATTCTGCATATATTGATGAAGATATTATATCAGGCCTTGTTCAGTAAATATCTTATAATTGAATATAATGAAATTAGTAATTATGGTAGTAAACATAATATTTTACTCTTTATTTTTTTAGGTATATTTGCCATCTATGTTATTATAGTAATAGCAGTGAAGTTGTTTCTGGATGTTTAGAAGCTCTGGATGCAATTGTTTGTTATAGTAATTTACAGTCTGATTCATTACAAACTTTTATCATAGCATTATGTGGAAGTGTTAACGTTGAGACATACTGTCAAATAAGTTGGAAGGTACATTATAAAATTTTATAATTATATTATATAGTATTAATCTGAATTAAAATAAAAATTTAGAAAATTTCAAGTTTAAATATGTACGATTTTTTGTAGATAATGCGTAATTTATTAGGTACACATATGGGTCATTCTGCACTATATACAATGTGTCGTTTGCTACAAGATACAAATTTTCAGAGAGACGTTCGTTTACTCAGAGGTGCAGTATTTTACGTAAACATGGGTCTTTGGGGAACTCATAGAATTCCAAAACTAGAATGTACCCCTACATCTGTTTTACCCTCATTCTATCAAGTAATAGCAATTTAGTATAATGTAGTATTTAGACTAATTTAGTGAAAAATGTTATTTATTATTTTATTATTTCTCAAGGCCTTAAAATGTAATCATCCAATTGTAATGTATGAAGTCACATTATCGATTCAAAGATTAGTAAATAAATATGGTGCAGAGTTATGGGATCCAACATGGAGCATCATTCTTGACATTATTGAAGAAGTTATTTATCATACAGGTAAAATTTATTGATGCAACTTTTAATGTAATTATTTTATTTTTATTAATATTGTATTCTTTTGTTAGAAACTAGTAATCAACTTGCAACTAAACAAGTTTCAGTAAGTTTACACGAAACAATAAATAGCATCGAAAATTTACTGGATAGTAACCATTATAATGGTTGTGTCCAACGATTTTATGATCTTGTGGAACGTTGTAGTGATACAAGACCTGTAATTATCTGATTTGTAATATAAATATAAAATTACACATTTCTTTTTACAAAGATATAAAATTTAATATTTTTTAGGAAGGTTCTGTTTTGAAATTAATCGAGTACCGTGCACGTACTATAGGACCTACAAATTATCAGTGGCAATCTAAATTAGTGAATTTGATGGAACGTTATTACAAAATTGAAATACGTACTAATGTTAGAATGAAAGTTCTTGATGTTTTAACAAATGTTGTCCAAATTAATAGGTATGTTACATTTTTTAATATTAGGTAAATTTTTTAATTGTCTTTTTTTTAACAGATCTAGATATGAAGATGAATTAATTGAGAGAATAATTGTGCCATATTTTCAACATGTCGATATGGATTCTGATATTACAATTCGTAATGGTGTTGCACATTTACTTGTTGACCTTTGTCTTGAATGTGATACAAAAAGATGTTTAGAACTTTTAGATATATTAGAAAAGGTACCCAAATTTTTAGATATTTATTTAGATAAAATTTATTATCTTTGAAATAATATTTCTATTATCACAATTATAAATAAATATATGTTAAGGTAATCAATAAACCCTTCACTTGTGACGCTCCAGTTACGAACGATGTCGACATTAAAGATGTAAAGACTGCAGTTGTTGGCGTGATAAAAATATTAACATCAAAAATTTATTATTTACCTTCAAGTCATGCCATACGTGCATATAAAGTTTTAGTGAATCATCTAGAACAACATTATAAAGAACCAACTGTCTTCCACGATATTTCTACAATTCGATACTTGGTAATGAAAACACAAAATAATGTTGAATATTTAAAATTTTATATTTTTCAATAGTAGTGTATTTCAGTACATATTATCTTATTATTTAATTATCCCGCATTTTAGATTTTTGAATGTTTCTTAAAAATTAGGGCAAATACGCTTTATCATCTTGGATTTCCGGATGCTCAAAACTCATCCATGATAAAGTTCAGTCCATATTTAGTTTTAGAACATGCAACAACTGAACGAATGAATAGTGGAGGTGGTAATAGCCCTCCACCAGTCAGTCCAGCTCCATTACAGCATTTATCTTGTCAAATTACATATATGTCACTGGCACATGCATGTAAAGCTGTTATTTCCTGTATTAAATCAGAAAAAGGTTTATATTATATATACATTTTAAATTAATCTGTGTTTATAAGTGAAACATAGACATTAAAATTTTAATTTATCTGTTTTTAGATTGGAAAGTTTTGCAACTTGTATTAAAAGAATTACCTCAAGTTATGCAAAATAGAGCATTAATATTATCACGACATACAAATGATATTGTCTATTTTGCAGCTGCACTTTGTTCAATGGTATATCCCATCTTATTTTGTTTTTTCTTTTTAAATATTCTTTACTTTACTTTACTTTAAATATCTGATTTATTTTAATTTTTTTATAGGTCAGTGACAAAAGTTTGAGACTTCCAGAGTCTCTCTACAATGTTCCTCCAAAATTTACTCTTTCAGAATTTCGTGTTCATGTTTTTCCAGTATTAGCTTCATTAGCCTCATATCATGCACATTTGGAACCTAATTTACAACAGCGTTTAATAAAATGTTTGGAGGTAAAAGATAAAATTTATTTTTTTTAAATTGCATTACTAATATAGCATTTATATCTAAGTAAATACAAAATTTAAAAAATTTTGTTGATTTAACATTTTAGGTCGGTTTAACTGCAAAATGTGCAAGTCAGTGTGTTACTAGTCTTACAACTTGTATTTTAGAAATGCGTGATGCAATGAACAAACTTTTATCTGAAGTACTTTTAAATTTATCAAAAATTTCAGCAACAGTTCATATAGCTATACCAATTTTGGAATTTTTATCTAGTAAGTATTATAGAACCTGTGTAGCCATTGATTTCTGAAACATATATATTTATTGTTTTATTACAGCTCTTACTAGACTTCCAAAAGTTTTTGCAAGTTTTATTGGAGATCAATACATGTCAGTTTTTGCAATTTTGTTACCATATACAAATCCTTTTAAATATGATCATTATACAGTATCTTTAGCACATCATGTAATTGCTGTATGGTTTTTGAAGTGTAGACTACCTTTTCGAAGAGATTTTGTTAAATTTATTACTACAGTATGTACATTAATCTCTTATAAATATAATAATATTGTTAATAATAAAAGTATCATTACGTTTAATACATAGGGTTTAAAGGCTAATGTAATAGTACCTTTTGAAGAAGGACATTTAATGAAATCAGATTTTAATTTCATAAACGAAGATTCTTCCAATAGGAAACGTAGTTCAAGTTTGACAGAACAGGTATAAAAAAAGTAATAAAATTATATTACGTTTATTATCCATTGTTTTTTATCCACTATATTTTTATTTTTAGGGCAGCAGAGGTAGACGAGAAAGACCAATAATGCCCAATCGTATGATAGGAGATAGTAAAGCTTCAGATTTAAAGCCACCAATTGATGAAGCTTTAATGACTTTTCATGTTGAGCTTACTGAAACTTGTATTGACCTCATGGCTCGCTATACATTTTCAACTTATTCAGCACGACCTAAAAGGTAACTTTACAATTTTTGTATATTTTAGTAGTTATAGAAGATATAAATTTTATTTATTAATTATTTAGATTGCCAGCTGCTGATTTTTTACTTAAAGAAGGCCAATCAATGACATGGTTGCTTGGTAATAAACTTATTACTGTAACAACAAGTGGTTGCAGTAATAAAGCAATGCGAAGTGGACTTTGTGATAACTGTTGGCTTGCATGTAAACCTGGTCTTCAATCTCCTGAACATTTAAAAGCATCTCAATCAAATTTAAGACGAGCATCAAGTACAGAGGTGGTTAATATACATTACTAATATCATTTATATAATTATTTTTTTATTAATTTCAAAGTATTCTAAAATATATGATTATAGACAGCAAAAGAGGACAAATTGTCTAAGCAATCTTCTGGTGGTCATGGAAGCTCTACAGTAAATACTGCTGCGAATTCTCCTACAGAAGAGACAAAGAAAACATCAGAAGACTTAGATACAACAAAAAAAGATCATGCTTCAGAAAAAATGGATAAAGATCAAATAGAATCCTCAAAATTAGAACAAATACTTAATAGTGAAAAACAAGAAGAACACGTTCTTTGTGCTTGCTGGTGCCAGGGCTGGGCTGAAATATATATGCGTAGACCTACGGGTGATATGTCTTGGATAATGAGGATTCAAAATTCTATGCAATTTGAAACAAATGTAGATTTTCCTGTGTATGATATAATGGCTTTATATAGACCAAATCAAGATTTAATACAAAAACAGCAAGAATGTACATCAGAATGTTCTGGAGATGAAGCAGAGGTAAATCAAAAATATCTTATTCGAACATTATATTGAAAAATGTACACAAATTTTTTATAGGACACTGCAGATAAAAACATGGATCATGTACGAGGTGATCACGATATTAAACCTGTGATATCTTCCGTATCATCAGGTCCAATTGCTATACCCAGTTCACCGGCTCGGCCAAGCCCTTCAAGACAAAGTTCACGTGATAGTTTAGAGAGTTTAGAAGATGGTGAAGATGGTACATTTAAGTAGTATCATATTTTAAATATTGTAATAAATAGTTGTATATCAAAATGTAAAAATTGTTGATAGATTTACGACGTTCTCGAAATCCTGTACGCAGATCAAATTCTAGTCCTGAAATGAGTGCTAACTGGAAAAATCCATTTTTAAATAAAGAAAAAATAAATTTGCAGCAAGTAGATCGGGATCTTCCAGTTACAGATATAGAAGTTAAACTTGATGCTGAATTAAAAAAACATGCAAAAACTACTTATGCAAAAGATATGAGGTATTTCAATTACATATTTTAACAAGATAATAACAATATTTGAGGTTAAATGTTATTAAGTTTTAATCAGATGAAATTTACAATAATTACATGTTCACAGATTAAAATGTAATTCTTACACTACATTACTGTTTAAGACATTATACCATGTACACATCAGTTATAATATAACATTTATAGATGTGTACTTTTGTAAACTTTATAAATATATTAATAAAAGTATAATGTTTTTGCAGAGTTAGTTGTGAAGCTATACCAGAAGAAATGTTTGGCATGGGTACAACCCCGCCATCAGAAAATGTGTCAGATCATCCAACTGCATTACGATCTCAACGTTCTTATCCAGGCGCGACACAAGTGACTCAAATTATTACAACTACTACTAGCAATACTGTTCCTCCATCACCTACTACCATACAGGCAAAATATTTTAATATAATAAAGTTTATAATATGTTTTAATAGCATATTATAAAAACCTTTTATATACTTTACAGGTTCAAGGAAACTTTTTGGGAGTACAAGGACGTGCAATACAAATTCAGTCATCTACTGCAAAACCTCCACAATCACCTACACAAATTTATCCTCGATTATCTAGCCTTGATTCTGGTCAAAAACAAATACCATTAGGATCAGATAGTAAACCACCTATTGGGCGTAATCATCTACCAGACAAGGTATTGCAGATGGCACTTTTTATATTTTTATTTTAATGAAAAATATATACATACATATAATTTTTAGCAGAAAGATGAAAAACCTGATCCTTCTATGTTACCTCCTTTGCCTTTACCTTTTCGTGATAGGGGACATACAATTTCTGTAATGAGCCCAGTAAAAAAATCTCGTGGAGAATGGGATAATATTCGTCGAGGAAATTCGCCACGAGTGAAAGAAACCCCTAAAACTGGTACCAATCCCAGGTAATGTAACAATACTTCTAAATTAAAATATTTAGTAATTATTTCTATTCAAATATAAAATTTATATTTAAATTATAAATTACAGTTTTGTGTTTTTGCAACTGTATCATAGAGCACATTTTGGTTCATCTTCAGAAAAACCTTTATTGGTTCCACAGACAACGGCTGTACAAAGGGCAGTAACAAATTTAGATAGAATACAACCATATGAAACTCATAAAATTGGGGTGCTTTATGTTGGTCCAGGGCAAACTTCTAATGAAACTGAAATTTTAGCTAATCAACATGGATCACTTCGATATACAGAATTTCTACAACGATTAGGAACGTTAGTTCGATTGAAGGATGTTGATGAAAGTGTATTCTTAGGAGGTTTAGATCGCAATGGTGAAAATGGAAACTTTGCATATATTTGGCAAGATGATGTTACACAGGTTAAAATGAATTATTAAAATTTTTGTTATTTTTGTTAATGATACACTTTTATAAAATTTTATTAGGTAGCATTTCATGTTGCTACATTGATGCCAACAAAGCCAAGTGATCCAAAATGCACATCTAAAAAGCAACATATTGGAAATAATTATGTTACTGTTGTTTATAATGAATCTGGAGAGCCATATAACATACAAACTGTAAAAGTATGTATTATTATAATTCATTTTATTTATTACTTTACTATGATTATTAATTATATTACTACAAAATATGATTACATAGTACTAATATGTGTTTTGTTCTTTTAGGGACAATTTAATTATGCATGTGTTGTGATTCAGCCCCTAGATCATGGTACTAATCAAGTTACAGTCCAAGTAAAAGAAGAATTGGCCAAGCATATTCGGCATAGTGAACCAAAAATTATTTCTGATCAAAATTTAGCTATTTTATCTCGACAACTAGCTCTTCATGCTAATGTAAGTTAAAAATAAACTTATTATATTATTATTAAATTAAGATTGATTTAATACTGTATTTGTTTCATTGTTCAAACTGTAATTTACTTCAAATATTATTTAAATCTAAATTCTATTATAATGAAATTTATAACTTTCCTTTTTTGTGTTACAGCTTGCATCAATGGTTTCATCATCATTAGAACAAAATAGTCACAATCCATATGCTTCTAATTGGTTAGAACGTTTACGACATATTAAACGACTTAGGAATCGTGTGTTGCAAGAATCAAATAACAATAATCCAGATGGAACAACTGATGATTTATCACCAAGGTCAAACAAGCGTATTTATATGGATGATTTTACTGAATATACGACATAATTTTAATCCAATAAAAAAATTATTTAATGTCACTAGTATGGTTCATATTTGTTATAAACATATGTATATATTGATGTAATAATTAAATATTTTTTCTGTAAACTACGAAGAAAATAATTATCTTAGGTATACAATTTTTTTCCACATTAAATTTTAAATTCAAATTTCAATTGATTTATTAATATAAATGTTTAATGTAAAGAATAACAAGACGCTTGTGTATTATTATTTTAATACTTGATATGAAATAATTAATTGTATTTTATTTTTTAAAACTGTAAATAAATAATTCAATAAAATTAGTTTTAAATAAATCAATATAAAAAATATACGATTTTTGAGCACATACATATATTAATAATAATAAATTTTATATTTATGAAGAATAAAAATTTTCACTTAATGTTAGAAATGTTTATTTGATACTGATTGGTAGAAATCTGTTTTAAAGGTAACATTTTATCTAGTAAGTTGGTAATAGAAATAGCGCTTAACCACAAAGAAGTTCATGTGAGAACTACGTACAAAATCGTTGGCAGATATAAGCGCCTCTACCTACATAATTAAGAAACTCACGGGTCGATATTCCGTACATCAACATATTCTTGTTGAGTGCTGTCAGTTTCCTTTGGTCCTGTCAGCTGGTGTAGAAGGGGAGAGTGGAACGATAAAAATGGTAAATATATTTTAAATTACAAAAATTATAATTCTTTGAATATGTGTTATATTTTTTTGGCAATGATAATTTCTTAATTTTCTTAGTCGTTCGCCGAGAAAATATCATCGATTATGCAAAGACCAGGACAGGACCCTGTTGCCAAGGACGATGTATCTTGGTGGATGAAGTATGCTGGTCGAGGACTTGGTACCGTGGGTAGTCTAAGTATGTTTCCAAACATAACGTGTAATGTAAGGTGTACATTATAGAATTAATTTACTATCACTACTCTTTTTATCAGCACACTTATATTTTTCAAAATTTACACAATAAAAGATGTATATAATAATTAATGTTTTGTATATACACACATAGTGTTAAATGCAATGTACATTTATGGTTCGTGATTTTTCTTTATTCATAACTATTTAGATAGTACTTAAATACCTTAAATCAGTCATTATTATCACTATATGTGTTTGTGTTTCTTTTTTTCTTTGTTTACAATAAATGTTGTAAAAATATATGATATTTATAATTTATAATTTACATAATCTATGAATATTTAATCATTTTTTATTGACTTGTTACAGTTGCAATTTTTCTTGGAGCATGGAATTGTGCATCAATATTATGGGGTTCTATAGATTGCCTGATTAGCGGTATGTGGCAAATGGTAGCTGGTTTTATAGTTGTAACAATAGAAGCACCATGTTGCTGTCTATTTATTGATTTTGTACAAAACTTAAGTAATTGGGTGGAAAACAGACCATATTGGAATAGAGCAGTTGGATATTGTTTGTAAGTAAACTATGTTTTTGATGGGATATTTAAATTATAATATTCTATCTTTTTTCTTTCTTTTAATGTTAATTTGTATCACTAATATTTAGAAATGATGTTCCTTGTTTCTAATATTTTTAGAATAGCACTTCCTCCAGTCTTCCTTTGTACAGGAATGAGTAGCCTATTTGGCAGTGGTCTAATATTTGCAACAGGTGTAATATATGGACTAATGTCACTTGGACGGAAGTAAGTCATATTTGTTTCATTTATAGTCTTTTACTATAAATTATTAACATTGAAATAATATAGGTCATTGAAAATATATTTTCATAGCTATAAATAACTTATACTAATAAGTATATTGCTTTCATTTGATTTCAAGTAATCAATACAAATTTTTATGCAATTATTTTGTTTTGTAATTTTTTTTAACTAGGGAAACAAACCATGTGGTGTATTGTTATAGCAACATGTGCACATGTTATTTGCTCCTGGGTGGAAGACTAATTTTGTTATATATTTGTTTGCATTTATGTTTGAATTTGTTGCTATGGTTTATGGGCTTTCCTTATAATACATAAATTAACTAACATAATTTTCATTTCATTTCATTTTGTGAAGCCTTATGAAACATACGTCATTCATACAGACCAACACATATCATTTTTCCTTTATTTAACATATATTGCAAACTGTATACTGTTAAAATATAATAGTGAAGTATAATATATTTGATGAGTGCAATTTTTAATTTTGTTACTAATACACTAATCATAACAGAGGAACCAGGCCCGACCCAGCAGGAAACACAGGGTACAGTACCTCCTACTACAGATCATCATACAACTCTCGTGGAGGATCCTGATGTCTGGAGGCCTACATAAATCATCAAACATTCATTGCACCACTTCTCTAACCAGGCAATAATATATAAAATTTAATGTCATTCTTACATTTTTTGTAGTTTTCTAGATATCATATAGATTTTTAAATTTGTGATTTTATGATTGTTATGATCAATGTATTTGATGATATTAATTTAATTGATTTATTATTATAACTAAGTTGTCATTTATGTGCAATGGCTTTTTGCATTTGACTAATCTATTTAATTAAGTTTCTATCAAGGAAATTGAATTATTTAACTTAATAATATATTTTTTAGATTCTGTGTAAATTAACATTCATAAATCAATTATGCTGTAGTGTAAGGCTTTATGTGTATGTATGCTTAAGCTTAAAAATATTAGTTTACAATTTTACATAGTTATTATTTATATACAAGTATTCTTTTAATTCCATCAAATTATACATTTAACTTTTAATTTCTGCATTGGAAATAAGTTTGCTTAATTTTGTTTATTCTATTTATTTTTTTTATTATACTTTTATAATTTAATATGCTATAAATTAATAATATGCATGCTATTGCTGTTTTTTTTTTTTTTTACTATACTATGACTATAATTGTTTTATATGTACTTAATTTCAGCTCAAAACTTTTAATTTTAAATACTAATTCTTATACATGGTAGGTCCTTTTAAATATAGTTATAAAATGTATAAAAATACATTATAATATTGAAATACTTAAAATATGTAAAAATGCTATACAATATGTACAATTTCAGTATTTTATGAATGTATTTATGAAATACTCTTAGATTGTATATTTATGTTTCTATTACAATTTTTATTAGCGTTTTTTTATATCTTTAAAACACTTTCTTTTTTATACTTTTTAGGCACATGTTTTTGTAATACAAAATTTATATATATATATATATTTATATTTATATATATATACATAATAATTTTGTTATTTTTGTACATTTATTTTACTTTGAATTTTAATAATTTTTGAATTTTTAGGGCACCTCTAAGTGAAATGATGTCAGAAGCGAAGAATATTGAGGTTCCTTCATCGAGTATGCAAGCTACACTTGTTGAAAATGCTCAACCATTGGGTTTCTCCAATAGACCAGATAGTAACGTTTAAATTTAAAAAATTAATTGGCAAAATAATTCATTTTCTGGTATGAATGGTGATGAATGTTGACTCAGTAAAATAAACAACAACTAAGCCCATGAATATGCATTGTTTGAAACACTTATTTACTTATACTAATATTCTAATATTTCTACATTTTCAGTTTATGGTATTGTAAATTGTCTGTATTATTTATTCTGAAATATAGGTAAAGTAGATAGGTCATTTTTTCATTTACATATCATTTTTAATTTAATTTCTGTTGTGAACATTGGTGTCAATGATAATATTAGTAGTATTAACATAAACTACATATTATTTACTAAACCATTATTGTTGTATGTATAAAAGATACATGATCCCAATTTGTCATTTGAAATAATGCCAAAGTTTAAGACTGCTATAGAAATTATATTTTGAATTTATTCATGGGTTTGGTTTTTTATGGTCTTACTTGTTTTTGTGTGTCATAAAGCTGCAATAATGAAATCTGCAATGAGAAAGATAATCCTACGTCAATTGATTTTGGATGTAGTTATCTGTTTAAATTTTATGTTTTAAGGTAATGAGTTGTAATATCTTAAACTAAAATAACACTTCCAAAATCAAAATCCCAAGATTTTGAGATAGGTCATATATAAGTTATAGAAGGTGTACGAGTCATAACATGTTAGCTTTATTTTTACTTATTGCGTATACATATATGTTTGAAGTAAGTCATATAGTTAGAAAACTCTTCTATTCCTTCATAGTTCAGGATAAAAAACTAATTTAAAAGGAAGTAAAATTATTTAAAGTAAATAAGTAAAATTTTACTTATAATCTTTCTTCAAATTTCGCCATTGTAAGGTATATAATGCGATTTTAATAGATGAATTTTATGGAATTGATATTTAAATTAGTCGGGAATTGATTTATAACAAAGGTAAAATATATAATTTTAAAACTATAGGTACGTTCGCACCTTTCTGATGAATGAATATTGCATTTAACATGAAAACACGGTTTCAGAAGTATAGATCATGCAATTTTTCTTTTTATTTTGAACGAAAAAGAAGTATGAATATTTCTAATTATATGAATTACTGTATATATTTTTCTCTCTGCCAAATTATTTGTATATATATATGAACACATTCATAAATTTAAAAATATTTGTAGTCACTTTATTCAATATTTACATTTATATGGTATCTCCTTGCATTTATTGAGTGTAACACTTCTAAACTCAATTTTTGTACTTTAAATTTATTCTTCTACTTTTGTAGTTAAATGCGAGTAATGTATGGCAGAGAGAATCATTAATCAGTTGTACTGATATATTTTATCATATGCAATGTAGTTTTTGTTCAAAATTATTAAATTGTGAATATATAATATTTTAATTATTTTCATATGTATATCAGGTTACATACGTTCAAAATTGTTTTAGTCAAAACCAAATGTATTAATGACTCATACTTCTTTTCATAGATTTTTTAATTTTTTCTCCCATAAATCGACATCATGTATTTTTAATCGAATAAGCATTTATTTCTTAATCGAAATTGTCAAATTACTCGACCATTATCTATCCCTACATTCCTATTTTTTAAATAATTTATTTATTAAGGATGTAAGACATTAGGAATTAATGATGAACTGACGTTTTTTTTAAATCTTCGATGATTTTCGTGTTGCGTTTGCCAAATGAATTCAGCTTAAATGCCACTTTTGGGCGCGTGTAGATCATTGTATCTGTATAGTTTGTACTATAACGTTACTGTTTATTGTGATTTTCGCGTTGCATTTTATTGTGATTGTTTATTATTAAGCAAATTATTAGCCATTTATGTTCGTATATAATAAATAGTATATTATATTATATGTAATATTAATTAGCATGCATAAAAAGTAATAGGAGCATGTATGTAACTTGATTATATTGCATGTAGTTTCTGTACAGATATGCATTGAACATTTTTGAATTTCATATTTTATTATTTATGGTTATTTCAAAATTATAAAATGCTTCTTTTAAATCCAAATTACATATTTTGATAAATATAAAAAAAGTCTGACTGTATTGTTACTTTGATATTACTGATGATACTTTAATAACATTGTCAGTGTCAAATATCTGTATGTAATATTTAGTAGTAAAGTGAACGATGTAAAGAGTGTATGATATTAGTGAAAGATCAAAATAGAAACAAATATTAGGATCCTTTTTTATTTTATTCTATTTAAATTAGATAAATTTTAAGGAACATCTTGTTTCCTACTCAGTACAAGATGATACTTGAGCAAATTCAATGTGAAGAAAATAGTATAGAAAAAGATGTTAAAATAAATTTTCAAACAAATAATGTATAAAATATATGACAAGTTGCATATGGCATTTTACTGCTGTTATAAGTAGAAACCAGAATATATTTATAACAATTTTCTGTCACAAGAAAATGTGGTTCAAAAGTACATGTCACATGCGTTTCTGACCAATTATTATTGAAGTGAATTAAACACTTGTAGTGTGAATTCATATATAATTTGCTATAGATTAGTAAATTATAAATAAATTCTAAGAGTATACATTGTCTTCGAAATATACCAAAATATATACATACATATGTAGTTGTTCAACTTCCATTGAATAGAAAATCAGTTGAAATATTTATTAATATGCTTAATGCACTATCATAATTTCAAGCTAATTTGAAATGTACACACAGAGAAAAATAGATTTATTTTAAACATATCTTGATTTAGTTAAAAATATCCTGTGAAATATGTTTAATTTTGTGAGTAAAAATTTATAAATAAAAGATTCAAATATATGATTAAGTACGTATTATATTAATAATTAAAAGAACAAATTATTGGTTTGATTAATTGTTCCTGTGTAGCAAAATTGTCAATAAATACTCAAATTATATTCACAATATGTGAATAATTCTTAATGAAGTAGAATTTTGATAAATTTAATTTTATATGAATCAAAATATTAAATGTGATAACTTTGTGATTCAATTTTTTAAGTTTTATCTTTATATTTGTTTCGATAAGTTTTTATTTCTATTTATAAATTCATAAGTTTAAATGATACTTTTATAAAATTGGTACTATTTATATTGATTGTTCACAAATATTTCAATCAATTACAAAAAGATCCTAAGAGATATTAAGTGATTGATGAATCTATTGAAATGTTTATTGTGAGTTAGTTATTTCTCATATATTTTATAGCTTTCAAGTGTACAGTCAATATTATACCTCTTTAATATTTAAGTTATTTATTTATTACATAAAATAATTAGTTAGTAACCAAGAAATTTAAAGAACTTTGATAAGAATTAATGGTATTAATAAATATATAAAAAAATTCGAATTAAACAATAGTAGTATTTTGACAAAGTTTTAAAATAAATAAATAATTTCGTTAATTTAATTAAAACGTGAAACAAAAATTTGATTGAAGTACTTTAATCAATTAAAATTAGAATATTTGAAATTTTATCTTCCTTAATGTTTGTATTTATTCGTTTCAAGTACTCATATTTTACAGAGAATTACAATTGAAATTACAATTCCTATAATTATGTTTTAATAATTAAAGTAAATAAGTCATGTAATAACATTTTATTTCGACAAATATACTTTTTGATGCTTTTCGGTATTAGTAAATAAAGGATAATAAATTTGATTGTTTTCTTTACACAAATTTTTAATAATTAATTTTATATTTAAATTTAATTATGCATGTATTAGTTGTAATTTTAGTATATTGTATTCAAATAGAGTTAACCCTCCTGTAATACAGCTAATTCGTTTCGTGTTGTATAGATACTGTTTCCAGAATGTACTACATAAAAGAGGGCGTTGCTTGAAACTTGAAATTATTATAAAACTCCAGGAATGTATTCCGAGTATTTTTAATGATTGTAAAAAGTTTATACATGAAACAAAAATAAAATAAACTTGTTCAACAATGTATTCAACATTGATGGTTGTCCAAGTTTAAGAAGTTCTACTACATGAAAACTGTTTTATAAAAGTATCGTGTTATAGGAGGACTATTTTTGCATTATATTATATTGAAACTGTATTTTTGAAATATAGCAGGGATTTTTTTTATATAGTTTTTTAAATACTAGAATTATCGACCAGTAACGTATAGATTGTAATAAACACAGATTACAAATTATATAATAAATCTTTCATAAATTTTAAGTGCCAATAATTTTGTGCATGATTTTAAATGTGATTTTAATTTTGTGTTAAGACATTCATTAATTTCTGGATTTTCTTCATAGATTTTGTCTGCGTTTAGTTTGTGTTATTTTATTATTTTTTGTTATGATTTATGAGTAAACAAAAAAAGGATAATTAAATATATTTACAATATTATAAAATTTAAACAAAAATATTAATTTTTTCATTTGAAAAAAATTTACGGAAAGTACGATTAAAAGTATTAAATATGTAGAAGGGAAATGATATTTTTTTTAAATATCTTTTTTTAATGCAGAGAGAACTCGCAAATAAATAATAGCAAAAAAATAATATTAAATAATTACTTTTATTTGTACATATTAAACATGGAAATAAATTACGAAGAAGTTATTCAAACTAAATGAAAGAAACGATTATGTTAATATCTTATTAGAATATACAATTATTAAATGTTTATTAATTAAGCTAAAATTATTTATCTTATTGTGCTTACTAAATATCGTTTAGAGTAATACAAACACGGATAGTATTATTCCCGCAAAAGATTTGAAACTGAAACCTTCTTTTCTTATATAATGTTCATTTGTAATAGGAAAAGACACGATTTAATTTCTTTTCACAAGTGTAATCGATATTCTGCCAGTAAATCTATATAAATTTTGATCACAGTCGGAATTTCATTTCAGCAATCCAAACGGGATCTGTCTTTTATCCTAATATTTCATAAAAGATCGTATTTTCATTACATGAAGTTAATTTTATTACAAACGATTAATTCGTTATAAAGCCAGACATCAATTATACGTGTTATATTTTGTTATCAGTCACATTTCTCGTTCGATTACGAACTATTTTCTGCAACGTTTAAACGAAGAAAAAACATAGAGAAGAAAATGAAAAGAAAAAAATAAGAAAAAAGAAATACGTATTTCATATTGCACCTTAATGTATGTAATACTATTTAGTCTCGAAACCTCGATATTTCAATATTTGCTTTCATATCGAGTATCTTACTCTATATACATTTGTGGATCTAACTTTGCATTTGGCTTTCCCCTTAAATCCATCGTTTAATCCTATTTAAGTCGTAGTTGCTTAAGGCACGATGCGAATGTATTGTTATACATGTTGTTTTCGGATTTTCTTGACAAACTGCGGCAAGTGGATTGTATCATTTAACGAGGACTAACTTGTTCCTCAATTTTGTCAAATGGTAGACGTTCTGTTATACAGTTAATATCACATTCTTTAAAATAAAAAAAAAAAGAAATTTCATTACATATGTCATGTTAGATTTGATATTTGTCTAAAACTTAATAACAAAATATTTATAGTCAAACTTCATATAAACTTCATATCATTTCTCTTGTTTTCACTTGTAAATTATGCTCTTGCAATTTATCAGGAAATGCTAAAAACTCTGTATAGTATTATTATAATACGTATATACTATATGTTTTATCAGAGAGGAACCTCGGGTGTCCGTTTAATTTCGTAAACATTAACGTGATCGATTAAGTTTATAAAAAGATAGGACGATATTAAAAATATTTTTCTTGTTTTCGATTTCTTTCATTTGAACGACGATCTTTACACGTGTGTTTAACTACATGTGTAAGTTCTGTTGGTAACCTTCGACCTCGTTATACATCTTTCTCACAGCATCCTTCGTATTGTTCGGCAAATAGTTTTGAACAGCCGGTGCAACCTTATTATTCGACACAATTCCATTAGCCAGATGTGCTACACCGTTTTGCAGCATGTGTGTGGCCCCATTTGCGATACCGTTTTGTATTCGAGCAGCACCATTCTTTTGAATCTGTTTCGCATTGTTCTTTAAACCATTTGCTATTCGTGCTGCCCCTGCAAGTGGAAATTCTTTCAATTTTTAATTTTTACATTTTATTTTTATTTTTAATTTTTAAATCTTTTTAATTTTACATTTTATTTTTGTTCTCTTTTTACTGAATTTAGTTTTTATCTTTTGTTTCTTTTTTTCTACGATATCTTTTAGAGACCTTTTTTTAATAAGATAACTGTAACGATTTATGGGATGCAAACATTTTGTTTCATTTTCAAGTAAAATCAAAAATTGTTCATAGGAATAATAAAGAAGATATTATATTTTTATAAAAAAATCTATAAAAAAACACTTTTCAGCACTTTACAAACGATATATAAAAATAAATATTTGCTTTTGTAGTCTACGTTAAAATTCATATTACATTTATAATATAGTATAAAAAAACAGAATATTATTTACCGTGTATGCTTATTCCATTCATAGTCTTTGTGGAATTAATCGCTTTGTCTACGTTCAATTTACCATCAATTATCTGCTTAGAAATACCATTGGTTATTATCGATTGATCCCTGTTGTTAGGAACTACTGAATTTGACTTCATGTTATTTCCATTTTCCTGCATTATTTGTGGTTCAGGACCATGCGGATTATTCTCTTCCTTCCGACGTGTTTGCGTCATTAATTGATAGAGTGCAGCAGCGAATTCTTGTTGCACGCTTGGTACGTCGGTGTCGCCATCAATCTATAGTAAATATTGTTTTGGGTAGGATAATCGATCATTATTTTAAATATTATAATAATAAAGCATATGATATTCGTTTGTATGTCGACTTCTTAACAAGTTATACATGTGGTTTTAAAAATTACCCGTAATTAGATTTTCTTATGTTAAAATATTTATAATACTCAAAATGCTTAGAAGAAAATAAGCAACAAGACCTCTCATTTAAGAAGATTATGGGCGGAGATAAAGTACGTAAGAAAAAGCTTTATTCTTTCGAATATTAATACATATTACTTTATGTATCTATAATCACTTTTTGCACAAATTTACTTTTTCTATTTTCCTAAGTTCTTCGAATAATTTACCAAATTTTTTAATGTTGATTTACTATTAAATGTTAATATAGACATTTGTCAAATAAATGGTTAAAACCGTGTTATTCGTAATTTTAGTTTATACAAAATATGGTAAACAGCAGGCCTGAGAAACATCTTTACTTTCGTTTCTACTTGGCAATCGGTTCACCCACCATTAGCTTATTCTTTGCTACTACTGCTTTTCTTATCATGGCAATGCTCGGACACACGTAAATATATATGTACACTCCCCCACTCCTGCTTAACTTGACGTATACGTGAGTGAGGTGTAGGCGGTGAGGGAAGCCTGCATGAGGCGAGTAGAAATTATGTGGCCCGCGAGCCACTAGTTCCCCAGTTCTGGCATAGAATATTGTTCGAGAGTTATCGTAATTTTTCATCATATTATTTTATCATGTAATACATATGTTGTATTATTTGAGGAAGTTGCTAATATCATGTATATTAAAAGCGAAGAAACTTTTTTATTGGAATACTTACAATGGTTAAGCGATTTTCGTTGTCCAGTGCTTTTAACATAGGCAGAGATACTTCGCGAAAGAGTTCTAGCCTCTTCCTAAATGCAGAGACATTATCGTCTAGTCGTCCTCTACCAAGTTGTAATTTCGAGCAATCTAGTAGCACTAATGGTGGCTGCTGACCGAACTAAAAAATTTAAAAAGTTTACGTTGCATAAGTTCAGTCATTAACTTCGTAGACAGAAATTTTAGAAATATTTATTATAATTAAAACCAAATTATAATTATCGCGTTAGATATTTTTATTAAATTTTAATAATTTTAAAAGATTCTTTTATCGGTAATATCATTTATTTTAATCATTACCTGTTTAAATTAAATAAATTGGAATAAATTTAATAAATTTCAAATAAATCGCGACTTATTATTCAATTATTATCTAACATTTTTATTACGATTCTAATCATAATAAATATAAAACTTTATAAAGAAAACGAAGTTACTCATACTAATAGAAATATCAAATGTGCATTTTTCAAGTTGTTTATAACATTTTTCGAATTATATACGATTCAGTTTAAATTACCTTATTTTCAAATTCTTGCACTTGATTTAAATCCCTTGGATATCCATCTATTATTACGCCATCCGTGTCGCGATTTAGCATGATCTGTTGTTCCACTACTTGCATCACGATGTCTTGTGGGACCATCTCTCCAGAGACAATAGCTTCCTTGACGATGGTATTTAACGATGCCATTGTTCTGAGCACTCCACCGATACTAACTTGAACCCAACCTGGCATGTTGTGGATAGCCTGAGCACACAGATTTTCTTTGTTGCTTCCTGGGCCACCTAATAAAATTAGATCATCAAGATTATAATACTAGACGATACAAAAGAGCCTATGTTAACTCTTATATTAACCCTTTCACAAATACGATATTACAAAACGATACAAATATATATATACGATATTTGCAATGTATTTATTACAGATACGAACTGTGGTGGCGCTAGTGTATTAAATGAAAAATCATCGGAACGTTTATTCGTGAAAGGGTTAATATCCGGGTACCTATTCGCATAGGATGTACAAAAATTAATTGTTATGGCCATTACGGCCGGATTCTACGCCACTGGCTTGGTGAAGATTTGTTAAAGAATATAGGCACGAAATTGTTCTTGAGTACAGGTCAAACCTTTTTTTACTGCACCGTACTTAATTCGCCATGTTTATGATAATGGAACAAAAAATTTTGTTTTTTTGTTTTGATACAGTAATGTAAATAAATTAACAGTGCTTTGAATATTTGATTAACAATATTGACTAAGTTTTTGAATTCGTTCCGTTTATCAATGCTAATGTAATTTACTTGGTAAACAACCCTTTGCGTTCATAAATATTTCTTTATCTGTTTATATGGATAAATAATTATCTACTTGTATTATTTATTTATTTATATTTACAGATATTTGTAGTTTTTCTTTTTTTGAAACAAAATCTATGATTTCTAGAAGCTTCCCACTGTAGAGGTATATACATTGGAGTTGCTGATCAAAGTATTCTCAGAGTGCAAAGGCTTGAATAATCGCATTAGATACTCATACTTAGATAATCATGTTTAATGTTATCATAGCACTTAATAATGTAACACTGTATTAATTTTAACTGTCTTTTATTTTACCTATAACCCAGATAAACACAGGTAATCCTTTTCTATGTTTATTTGCGGTTTTCATGGGCTTCACATTCACTGTGACAGGAATTTGCGACGTCCCCTTCACTTCCTTCGTAGGAGACGGTGATTTTGGAATAGATTCTTTTCTCCTTTCGACTTCCACCTGTAATTCGATCATTTTACGCTGAACAATCCGAATGTTAGTTACCGCAAACATTAATTATTTATTTTCCTAGCTTTAAATTTAAAAATGTTCGAGGAAGATAAAATTTTCGATATCTCGTATCTTAAGAAGATATATACGATATGATATTCAGCAATGGATAGAGAATTCGAAAACTGAGAGCAAATGAGAAAACTGAAATTCAAAATATAATTTCAGTTCATGAGACTCACGACTATTAACTGCCATTTTTATATAATACAGTTAATACTTGATGTCATATATGTTTCGTTTTGAAAAAATAAAAGCTTCGTGTTTTAAATGTAGTATAAATTAACAAAATTAATTACGATAAAGCTACAAACGAGAATGTTAAGAACAGGCCGTTTTTGGCATCGCCTGGAAATGAAAAATTTCTTCGGGACCTTTAACCCCTTGGCTACTGTGGGCGCATATAAGCGCTCAACACAGTTTGCTTTTGTGACACGGAGGGCGCATATAAGCGCTCAACACAGTTTGCTTTTCTGACACGGAGGGCACATCTCTACCCAAAATTTTGCCGTTCTCGGCGGACATTGTAAATGAATTTCTACCCGTGTGGTACGACCGGTGCGTTTCAAAGTCTGCCGTAGTCAAAGGGTTAATAGCATCTTGTAAAGAAACAAAAATTCCTTTACTTCTTTGCCGAGAAACGATGGGAAAGTTGTGAGAAATGAGTCGAAACACGTGAAAATGAGATTGATTAAATACAGGGTGTCCCGAAAACGATAGTAGAACCGAGGAGGGGGTGATTTTACGTGAATACAGAATAAAATTTCTTTATTTGAAGCTTAGTTGTCGAGAAAATCGACTTTGAATATCCACCGAATACGCTGATATACTGATGGTCCATCCGTCTTACCGTTGTTAGTCAAAGTTTAGTACACGTGTACTCGGTAAATATTCAAAGTCGATTTTCTCGAAAACGAAGCTACGTATCAAAAAATTTGATACTTTTTTTTCGATTTTTTTTTTCATGTAGACCACTTCCGTAATATACTTTCATAACAGTGGTTTTCAAATTTTTGGTTTGTATTCGTATATCCTCTGTTTGACTATTCCCTTGTCTTCTGTATATCACAAAGAGTTCTTTCCGTTTAAACAAATAAACCATTATAATTATTATTATAATTATTGTAGAATATATTAAAAAAAACACGTTGTTGTCTTCCTCATAAGTCATAAATATTAGGAGTGAATCTAAACGTTTGTGCTATAATGCATATATTTAATAAATCTAATAAATTAAAGGATTGATTCGATAATTAAGAAAGCATGTACATAGCCGACCAAAAATTTTGAATTACCACGTGTACCATAGAAATAAAGAATTGACAAAAGAAGTTACCAAGGAATCTTGTTACTTCGAAAAACTCTTCGGATAATCCTATAGAAGCGAAGAAGGTTGTTATCGACAACAGTCGTATCAATTTTAAATTAATTCTAAAATTAACAGAAGATTCGATACACTTGCGAGTGGAAAAGTGTTTCTAACTTTTTGGTCGACAATTTATATCATTGATTTAAAGAAACGTACTTCTGCTTCTAATGCTTGAGGAACATTCTTTCCTTGCGCATCACCGCTCGACAAGCCAAGAATTTTGAAAACAGCCTCACGAAAATCGATGTAAACTTCACTTGGATTTCTTTCCCCGTTAACCTGTAATTAACATAAGCAATAATTGGTTAATCTCGTAGTAATAAGTAGATTTATAAGAAAGATCGTTCTTTCTGTTTTTTGAAGTTGTCAATGGTAGTGATTAAGTATGATGATCCTCTAACTTTCTGATACTTTATTAATTCCTTTTACATAACAATCTTCTTTTTCTTCATTGAAATAGTTTCATAATTAATTAATTAAATATTTCTGCTTAGGATCTGGAAAATAGGGATCAAGGTGGATCGAAAGGGATGATATTAGGTGATCTTGAAATCTAGAATTCTCTGTTAAAAATGGTACGTATAATATTTTTCCTCACAAGAATGTTACCTCTTTTCTTTTATTCTTTTTGCATATACAGTGACTCATATATTCTTTCACATGGTTTTAAATTCTAAGAACTATCGTATTATTTTCTGTTTTAGGACTTCAGCTGTAACAATGAGTTTCTTTAAATATTTCTCATCTTTTATTGCATTCAGTCGACAAATGACAAAATTTTCATTTGTGCTTTTCATAAAAGTGACATGAGAACGTGTAAATGAATTTTTGGGTCACTGTAAACTTTAGCAGCCTTATTATGCAATTAGCCATAAAAATATTCAGGCACTTATATTCTGTACTTTAAATAAAAAGTGAAGACAGAACAGTGAGCATGAAAAGTGCATTATATCATGTTAGTTACTAAAAAGCGACAAAAGATATTGAGAAGATACAAAGTAAATACAAAAGTAGTTTCTTTATAGCTATTTTTGTGCCCTAAAAAGTATAGTGAAAGAGATTGTGGGTATTCTATCTTCTGTACTTTTGGAGATATTTTACCTGAGAGATTAAAGTATAACATCTTGTATGTATCATGTTTCTATTTTGATTAAGATACTAAAGATCAATACTATAATATTTTCTCCAAATGTTACATGCTTTCAGTAACTATAAAAATAAGTTGTTTTGACTGCTTTAGTAGTTGCAATGCTAAATAAATGAAGTAGTAAGGTCAAAATGGTAATCTTAGTAATAAATAAACAAATATATCAAATGAAAATCTTATTACAATTTGTTAGCACGTTTCACTCACTGATAACTTCATTATCAAACACTTAGTAGTAATTATAGTGACTCCCATTAACTCTTTGTACAAACAACGTTGAAAAGCACGACAAACACGTTTTAATCCTTATAAACGCTTATGTAAACATAGGAAAAAGGCGAGAGAATTATACTGCAAATCTAATGCTTGGCTATTGGTATGCTTCGAACTTATTTTATTTATCTGAATGCTTGTTTCGATAAGTATTTCAAAAGATTTACTTCCTCACCTCTATTAGCATTCCACTTTGGTCGAAATATTCTGCCACGGGCATAACGTTCCTATAAAAATTATAAAGCTCCATCCTCGCCAGCTCGATCACCACCTGTCCAAGCTGTGCTCCAAAATCGATCTGTCTTTCGAGTATCTCTTGCCTCCAGGACACGAGAATCACACCATTTACTATTTTGATCTGTAAATTTGTTGAACATTTCAATCTCTCTATGATACGAAAAAATCATTCGTTTATTCAACACAATAGCTCTCGGTATTATGAGGAAACGTGGGATTATAGATTATTATAGCGAGAATGTGGCATATCATAAAATGTAATCTACACGCATGATACACATTTCAAGGATTCTTTTACATAATAATTTATGAATGATAGTATTAATAGTAGATGTTAGTGACTATTAGTCGAGACCTCCTGCAACAACAAATAGATTACACTATCACAACAGGTTTATTGCAAATAAAACTTCAGCTGGGAGGATCAATCAAAGAGGATGTTATAATTTGGTGATTGATCTGTGTCCTCTACGAGCTTCGTGCATGTTTCAACTTTAGGTCAATGGAACAGGTCAGTAGGTCACAGAGGAAAAGTTACACAAGGTTTGTTTAGATATCTTATTTAACAATTTGATTCGGACCAAATTACTTTTTCGTCGTTAGGATAGTAGTCTTGGATTAAGAAAGCCTAAAATTTGGACAGGACAATTATGTTAATCTCTGATATAGATAGATATTGTTATGATATTTTCATTTTAATTTCCTGGCAGTGGCATTTTGGTTTCTTGTCATTAAATTATTGCATACACTGTATATAATCGTATTGCATATAGGCTGATACATAAATATATGTTCCAAGGAACAAATCTACTTCCTAAAGTAAATAAACAATCTCACGTGGGTATATCTTCTGTATCTTTTATAATCTCAGTTTTTGAGTTATGGATGATTAAATATATAGTATACACAGTCTATGATAATTAAAGTAATATAATGCAAATAAATAAGTACATTGTAAGTTTGTATTTCAATAGAAGTTACCTTGGTAGTTATCTTGGTAGTCCTAGTATTAAAAAGATTGTTCTTCTGATTTCAAGTTATTGGATTATTATATTTAAGGTTATTTGAAACCTATACCCTAATCAATGCAAGTGAACTGGAATAGAAAATATAATGGAATAAAACTGGATGTCAGCTCTGAAGTATAGTCATGTATTTATGAATCATCCTGTATATGAAATATACGACTATATAAAGAATAGGACCTTTCAGAATTTTGTGGTTAAATGTGGTGATAAATAACATTTATTATACAAAATGAGCCTGAAATTGCTAAACTCGAAATATAAATTTCGAATTTTAAATGAAGAAAAAAAAAAGGAAATAAAAGAAAAATTTTCTTCTGGTAGCTTTGATAATTCACAATATTCGCAAATACTCGTTCAAGAGATGTTCTAAAGCTAATTGAATATTAATATAATTATTATTATATTAACATATTATATTATTATATTATATTACTTACTTTTTCGGCATATTCGACTACATCGCGCATATTACGTGGATAACCACTAACAAGAAAGACTTTGGAACCTGGAGACATTTTGATTTCGAGCATAAGAACTTCTGCCACAGTTTTACTGCTAAGTTGTCCAAAATCTTGCATATCTATAGCAAAAGTAAAGTAATATTAACATAAAAAACATGCACGAAAGTAAAGAAAAGTTTAAATTTAATTAAGTAGAAGATTATTTTGGTTGTAATAGTACATGAATAAATTCTAGCTAGCTGCTACTAAGCGATGAATTTTAAATACTAATAAATGTTAATATATAATAAAATTGTAGAAATTTACTTTCATTTGTGATGAGATTACTAACTTAAGATTATCATATCTCGATAAATTGAAATTCATATAATAAATGATTTTTCACGAGTCAGGTAGTGTATCCATTTTAAAACTTATTTAATAATTTTTATATTACTAATATTCATTAATTCAATTAAATAATAATTTCTCGCTTGACAATTTTTTAATGTGTGGTTTTTACGGCTTCGTACCATTTCCTAAAGCATACTGTTGCAGAAGATCCATCATGTTGATATGCGTTATGCCCTTTTTCTCTTGCATCAAATTATCACAATGTGTCACCTTTCCGCTACCTGGTCCACCTGAAACAGATAAGAAGTTATACAGTAATGTAAAAAAGGACAAATGCCTAATATCAATTATTATAAATAAATATGTATTTATGTAATATGGAAAATTCACGATAATAATCGAAACTGACAATAAGAATTTTTTTGAAAACAATCCATTAATATTGTCATCTTTTTAAAGCATAAAAATTTTAAACTTTTTATAGACATATACAAATATTTTATAACGTATATAAAATATATAACAACTTTTTTAAATGTATAGTGTAAATATATATAAAATTTATAAAAATTTTTTTCTATATCAAATTAGAATACAATGATAATTTTCTTTTCGTGATTTTCCAAAAACACGTTTATGGACGATATACATATTTTATATTAAAGAATACTGTCCATTTTACAATACAAATTAACCCTTTTAGTTCTGAATATTTTTAAAAAATAATGATTAAATATTTAGAAGTTTGAGCAAATATTTATTAAAATAATTTTGTAAAACACATACTAGGTATTGCAGAAGTAATCATACAAATTTTATTACATTATTTAGACTAAAATGAATTGCAGCCTAAATACTTTGTTAAATATTTTTCTATTTTTGAGCATTTCATTTATTCTATAGATTTCTCTGCTCGTAATAAAATTCGTATATGGAATAAAGTAAAATTGGTTAAAATCTATAATTCTACTGTTTTTATTCGATACTGTCCTTTATAGAATAGGTGTGTGAATTCTCACCTCGTTCAAAGTAAAGTGTCACCGTGTAAAGAAATCGTACACCAATTGTTAACCCATTTGCATCCAAGCGCGGAATATTCCGCGAGCTACGACAGTCGTCTATCACCGAGCGCGGAATATTCCGCGAGTTACGACTGTCGTCTATCACCGAGCGCGGAATATTCCGCGAGCTACGACTGTCGTTTATCACCGAGCGCGGAATAATCCGCGAGCTGACTTTTTCCATTACCAGTTGCTGAATATTTTTCATATGCCACAGATCACGTTTGATCCCTTTTGTGAGCATCTCATCTACATCGGTTCATTATATTCTTAACAAGTTTTACTTTTGTTGTGAAAATCCTTTTAACTGCCATTATGAGTAGGTGCTGATACGCGCGCGGTGATACGGGCTAGTCGTCAGTTGAACGTCGCTGATGCCTGAACACGGCACCTTAAGTAGAGCCA